>NC_037529.1:62829877-62839989 GCF_001531365.2 Cynara cardunculus var. scolymus
ATTACAAAAAAAATGAACAAAATGAAAAATTATGATTGGTTGAATGAGGTTTTCACGGTTTTTACAAATTGAGTGGTTTTTATTTGAATCCACATATATATATATATATATATATATATATATATATATATATATATATATATATATATGTAATCCAGTTTGCACGTCAATTTTCAAAGAATTTGTTGTAAAGCAAACCACTTCAACAAAGAATTGTGAAAAAGCAAGTGAAAGAATTTGTTGTCGATGGAATATATATTTTAACAAATAAGATCGTATCTAAAACAGACAAAATCCGGCATATAAAATATCATCGTTATAAATGTTTTCGACATACATATTAAAACCAAAAAAAAAATATTATCATGAAAAGAAAAACCGTCTTTAAATTATATCTTTTCATCCTAAAATTTGTTTATTTTTGTCGTAAAGAAATGATTAGGAAGAAGTTGTAGGTATTATTGCAGGATTAGAGCACGTGGTTACGAACCACAGTGTCGGGGGTTCGAATCCCTTTTCAGAAATATATTAGCGGATGAATTAGTCAAATTCAGGAAAAAAAAACTGATCGTATGGGAAATACTTGTAAAAAAAAATACAAACCCGAAATAAAAAATAAAAAAAGTATTTCATTATCAGTGACAAATTTCGTACAAAAGAGCAAACTCATCCTAAAAAGTCTACACCGTCTATTATTAGGAATAGGATCTATTAGTGTTCTCTTACTAATATTAGTAAGTACATACGGAAAAAATAGATACGAAAGCAGCACACAATAAGATACGTCATAAGCCATTGATTTCCCTCTCGGTTTTTCTTTTTTTGAAATGTTATCTTTATCATATCATAAATATATGAATACGTGACACATCAACACTGCATAACACAACGAATCATGGTAAAAACATTTCACTGTATTTGATGCAAACTTTAAACGTTTCTTTCATATCTATTCATTTACTCGCTTAAGACATATTCCAACAGTTTCAATGAATCCGTGGTTAAACAAACCCCTATCCACTTAATCGTGACCTCTTACATCGAACCTCATATCTTAACCTCTCGTGCCCTCTTTATTTATAATCCAAAAAGATAAGAATACATGGTCGCCCTGAGATTAGTCGGCTAACATAGAGGGTTGAATATCCAGGTTAAAGAATAAAAAACGTACGTCTTATAATCATCTAAAACAGAACACAACGGCTAGAATTTTTATAACGAATCTGATAAACAGAGAATAAAAGTAATCGTAAAAAGAAAGTACCTGATTTGTGGGGAAGAATAAGATTAGAGAAATGGGCATGAAAATGGCATGAGACCTTACAAAGCCCCAAATTTTAAATGTGATTAAGGTCACAATTTCATGGGATGCCCCGTCGTTTTTCTTGCCTTATTTCCTTGCTTCTAACGTATTCTTTCTTTCTACTTTGTTGCTCCCACAATCTTCTCTTACTTTTTGGAATCTTTGCCAACTCCGCATACGTTGCATCTTCCGATTATTTTACAAACAATAGAAAAAACAGTCGGGTTTCATGATTTGGTTTGTATACGTCAAGTAAAACAAGTCAAACATACCCAACATATTCCACTCCTGAATAGGGTCTAGAGGTCTGATATTGCGGGTTTTACAAGTCAAACAACGATGCGGATTATCTATACAGATTTTTATCAACTTGTAAGATTAGTTTACAAAGATTTCATTCACTTGATACATAATTGTATGATAAGTGTCAACATGTGCATTTTGGGTATGTTTCAAACAAGTGTCTTTTCCCCTTTTGGGGGGCAGGGGGCGGGGGGGGGGGGGGGGCTTGGTGAGCAACAACCACTCGGTGGAATAGATGTCAAATTTGCATGCATCCATCATCCTAAACGGGTTGGACTAGGATTGTTTGGTCTCCCTACCTCTAGTTTTAAGTCTGTAACACTATGTGCAGAAAGCAAAACCATCTAAAAGATAAGCATACAGTAAATGGTCTGAATATGACATTTGAGCTGTAAGCATTGGGTAGAAGTTGACATGGTATCATTTGACTTCTCCTAAAATAGCAAGCACATACCTAACAGGACTCATCTGCAAAACCTAACTTCATTTAAGAATTTTCAGATTTTGGAGAGATCAAGGATTTATGTAACTTTTAAGCAGCGATATGGACTTGTGGTTCTATGATGTTCACATGAAAATTTTCGATTAAAAAACCTAAAGATGCATAAACAATCCGACTACATCCATTGTTATCACGAAGGGATGAACTGAGAAGACGATGAGATACTGTAATTGTAGAAACACCACAAGCTTTCAATTTGGGTATAACCCTTCAAAACTCCTTAGCGATACTGCAAATATGAGATAAAAACGAACATGAGTTCAGCTTAAAGATAAAATTGCAGGCTCAATAAGCTGTATGGCAAAGTGATGAAATAGAAGCAAGAAATAAACACAAGGATTGCATGCCCAAAGTTTTACATTTCATTAATCCCGAAGCAGATCGATAAATATATTCTCCCTCCACTCCAAGAAACAACTACCAAAAAAAGTGCAGGTGCGTCCCAGTCCCACAGTAGCACCTCATTTTCTATTTTGGAGAAGTTTGAATCAATAGTGACCGTTTTTTTCCTTTTTTGGTAACTGTGGGCAACTTGTGCATACCTTGACTAATCCCATGGGACCCAGATATAACAGCTAGAAAAATCCTCAGTGGCTCTAAGAGCATCTTCAATAGATTCTCCAAATTAGAGAATCAAAAGTTAAAATCTCTAAAAAAATTATATTCCATCTCCAACAGCTTCTCCATTTTGGAATTTACAATATGAATTATATTATTAAGATATTCAATACATTTCATAAAATATTATTTCTCTCTCCTAGGCACTTAATTTCAAAGATCCTCATTGGTAGGAAGAATAAGAAATAATTTTTTTTCATAGGTAATCATTTTTTGAAGAGATCTTGAAATTTGGAGAATTTCATCCTCTCTCCTACTTTCTTCATTTCATAAAATATTATTTCTCTCTCCCCGGGATTAGTCGAGGTGCACATAAGCTGTCCCAGACACACAAGGTTAACAAACAAAAAGCTTTCTCTAATAAGCATTTTAGATATGAAGCTAATAGTTAAATACACTTTAATCAAGCTATATGCAAGCAGAACAACACATAGACAAACTCCACCCCGAATGTCTGCATACCTTAATGAAGCCAATTTCCTTGGCGTTGCTGTGGAAACACTGTCTGCAGCACATAAGGCCATATTTCCTGATCAAGCCATGGGAATTTCCACACACACGACTGCCAAAGAAAGTAGACCTCTCATATCACCAATAAGAAAACTAATTCCAAAAACCCACTGAAAAAGTGATCATGATCGTAAAGCATTCGTGATGCAACAATTGGTTAAGGTAAAAGTAGAAAGTTTTGGCTTTAGAAATAATGATGTGACTACAATACAAACACTAATACTGTATTTAGCCTTCATTCCATAGACAAACTCCACCACATTCAACATCAAGTCTTCTCAGTTGAATTAGCTAATAGATAATGGCACTTGGAAGTAGAAAATTTATCAAGTACATCACTCAGCTACCTATACATATGACATCAGTTTATGGCATTTGACACACACATAAGATTATTATGCAAATTCAAGATCCCAGATCGTAAATTTCTTTTCGAAAGAACTGATAATGAGGGTAAATTTTGCAACAAATACCACCGATGGAGAACATGTTGGTGATAAATTAGCAATAAGATCCATGTATAATTGTTTCTGGATGAAAATGGGGACATCTAAAAGCATCCATTTTCTTGGAAGAACAGTTGGGTTGCAGAACATAAACAAGAAGAAATTACTCTCCACAAAAGCTAATTTACGAAAACCTAATCACTGCACATTGAACAAATCACTCCTAATTGCTGTTTCATCTTCTAATAGAATGTTAAAACGAGTTCCTTCACACACTGCCAATGCCATTCCTAATCCGTACACCTTTTATCCATTGAAACACTTGCTAATAACATTCAATCTAACAGTCTATCACATACAAGAAAAAACCCATTACAAAGATTTCATAGCAAGATTACAGAATAAAAACCCAATAAAAAGCAATGAAGTTTTTTAGGGTTTACCAGGTGCGGGAACCAGGACCGTAGGTCTTAGGATGAGAGTTCCAGACATTTGAATGACCCATCTGATCTGATGCTTTAAAACTTTTAGATGCAGATGAGATGGTTGTGAAAGCCGCAGCCAATGTCTCGTCAGATCAGATGCAACGAAGTATAGTATTTATACACGAGCTCACTCAAAACCCTAATCCTGTAATCCATTTATACAATTTGATACTTTCGCAACGACTGTTTCTTGGTGTGTTCTAAAAAGGGTTACATGTTTGGTCCTTGAGGTTTACGTCCAAGTACGGATTTCATCTCTAAAATGAAATAATTACACTCGTCTTGTGTTTTGCATTATTTTTTTGCAAGATTGATCCCTTGTCCTAACGCCGTTAATTGAAACCTGTTAACTTAATTAACGAAAGGGGCATTTTGGTCTTTTACTTATTTCTCTAACTTTTTCTAAGAAATAACTTCTAACCTTCACCCAAAATGGTCAGGTGTGCCTCGTTTCCACCCCTTCCCTCGAGTCCTATGCCTACAGTCGTTCATTTTTTGCCAGCAAAAAATGGCGTAAAAGATGGATGTACGGGCTTTTTTAGTCAAAAGGGTTTGGAGAGGAAAGTGATTCGAGAAAACTCCGACAACAAAACTTGTCTCCTTGAGAGCCTTGCGAGACTTTTTGCCGTTATGCACAGCCCCTTTCACCACAATTTTTTGTTTAGAAAACAATCAATTATACATATTGATGGCTCATTTGGATTAGTTAACAAAATTAAAATTGTACCTATGTCGTTTTTGTAAATTTGATGATCTATGTGTGTGGATAAAGCCGAAGATGGTCGTCGAAAAGTGTCCAGAGATGGAGAGTTCTGTGTGTATGTACGTGTGTTTTCTCTGTTTCTATTTTGTTGCTGAAATCGTAAGTGCCCTGAGGTGGTGGGCAAAAAGTGCTCGGAGGTAGGGTCGGATGTTGTATGTGTTATGTGTGTGTATTATAGATATATAATATTTTTAATTTTTAATAACAAATTTTAGAAAAATGGTAAAAAGGCCAAATTGTCCATGAGTTGACGAATTTAATTCAAAGATGTTAGAATGAGTATAATTATTTCAATTTAGAGATAAAAATGCAAAGCAATAGGACAATAAGGAGCCGTTTACTAAGCATTTATCTTGGTAAGCGCTTATCGGTTCAATTACTTTATCCGGTGAACATAACAAGGACCGAGAATCTTCTCTGGTAAAAAGGAAGACAAGAATTGAGAATCTTATCCGATAAGTAAAGGTAATGACTCTTACCCGGTAAGCGTTTGTCGGGTTATAATCGCTTACCATCAATCAATTTTGGTGGTCGGGAATGATACCCCATAAGATAAATGAGAATAGTGACTTTTGCTGGTAAACGCTTATTCAATAAGCGTTTAGTAAACGACTCCTAAAAAAACGTGAACCATCAGGAGGATGAGTGTAATTATCTCACTTTAGGGACGAAACCGATAATTTGGTGTAAACCAATCACTTAATTATCATGTTCTATAATTTATCTCATTTCTTCTCAAATTTAAAATTTTCAACATTGAATCCTTTTTTTTTGGCAAAAAAATCTATATCTAGATCACAAAACTAAGTCTTGCAACAAAAAAACATGTATGAACTTAAAAAAAATATCATTGTTTCATCTATGAACTTTGTTTAAACTTTCTTAATTATCTTATTCATTTTCTGGTTTCATCTATGAACTTTGGTAAAAAAAAATTGAAACAAATTATGAACTTTAAACAAAAATCATTGTTTCACCTAAGAACTTTCTTAAAACTACCTTAATTATTTCATTCACTTTTTGGTTTCACCTATGAACCTGGATAAAAAATTTGAAACAACCAAAGTCCATATACAAGAGGAACGGAACTTAATTTTAAAAATAACTAAATTTATGGGATACATGAAATTAAAACCGAATTTAAGTGATAAAAAGAAAGGAATTTAATTGTAAAAATAACCAAATTTATCTTTAAAAAAACACATTTTATTCCAAATTTGTCATTCATTTTATTTTATTTTTCCCTTTTATCAGTTTATAACCTTCAATTTAATCATAATCGTTGATAAAAAAAAATAAACAATTTAAATGCGTTTGTAAAGTTAGTACTAATTAATTGTTTAGCAAATAATCACACCTCTATATATATAGGGGCCAGTTCATGTGAGAACCCAAAAAAAAATGAGAACCGGAGATTAGGTACATTCATCGATGTATACACACTAATAAAGTTTAGCGAGTATATAATACATGGGAAGGGTTCAAACGATAACATCCTTTTACTATAGACAATCACATGTGATACATGTGACACTAAATCAGAGACAAAATGGAGATGAGTATAGAGTCGAGGGCCGTTGATTTTAGTTAACGAGAACGTGGGAAAGATAAACACATATCTTAACATGAGGGCTACTTCTGTCATATCTAAACTGTAGAGATGAATTGTATTGATTTCCATAAACCACGAGGACAAAATCTGTAATTCATTGTGAAACATAAACACTACAAATACATTAACATACGTATCGAACAAAAAAACATATATTGTAATTGCTGTATAAAATATAAGTTTCACAGCTTGAACATTTTGGATGAACCCATATGTCCAATATGCACAATATGGTTGCTCCAAATTATGAAGAACTACAGAGATATGACTCTGATAGCTGCAGCCCCATTTACAGAAGTGGTGTTGGTGTTAGACCTGCATTTGTGACTCCAAAGAAAGTGCAAGATTTCTGCAACATTTTAACTGGGAGTGGAATGGTACAAGTAGCAGCAACAGCAGAAGCAGTGGGGTCTTAATGGTTGGTGGCTGCTTTCTCTAAGCTTGCCATATATGTCATGTACACAGTCCATATGTATGCAAATGAATTGCTCACCAGTGGCTACAAACAAAACCAAAACCAACATCAATAATCACATAATCTTATTATCATCAACATATGCATCATAATTTCCATTTAGGTTACCTGCAAATGAACAGGGATGAATCTGAATGTGATAAAATCACATACAGGCCAATACATAACACCATTGATCATCGTGGGGATCAGGTCTCGCTTCAATCTACCAACAATTTCTGCACCATTTTCACCTAAGACACACAACATATCCAACCACAATTATAAACCATGTAGATATTAGGGCATTATGTGTGTTCCACACTGTTGTAATTCTTGCATACATAAATCTGAAACTAAAGACGGCCCATTATAATGGAAGCAAGAAACTAATACCTTGTAGGCCTGCATTCACAGAAAAGAATACAACAGTCATAACAGGCCCAAAAATTGCCTGTCCGAGGAACATCTTCTTGAACGTTGCAATAAGGTCTCGTGTTGGAAGGATTCTTGATACAAAGTTGAACCAGTAATGTAGCGCTGGGCCTAACACAATCATTCCATATCCAGCCATGCGAAAAGTCCGAACAAAATCATAAGACTCTGAAGATGACCGTGTCATTGTCTGAAGATGGGTGATTAAAGAGTATAAAACACATATGTTATGAAGGCTTTAAATCAATTAATGCATAAAAATGTATATCCACAATACCGAAGATTAACATTACAGTTTGAATTTTCTTGTAGTTTTTGTACTTAACAACTTATATGAAATTATACGGACATGTTTATGGATTTTCTTATGATTTTATCACTCTAATAAGAGTCTATCAAATTATCAACAACAATGGTGATTGAACCAATGCTGACATGAAAATCTTTGGACTTTTTAGTGAAAAACATACCCCATGTAAACTGAGGTAGAAATCAGGTATGTTTACATCTTACCCTTCCCAGATCCCCACCTCTAGGTACGATATACTGAGTTGGTTTGGTTTGGTTTGGTTCGGTTCGGTTCGGTTTTAGCGGGGAATCCCCGTCCCCGTCCGGGTCGGGTGAACCGGGTTCCCCACCGGGTCGGGCCAAATCACCATCCCTACCCCCACCGACCCTCCAAAAACACCAACTCCATCTCCACAAAGAAGTGATTTTTACTTTAATGAGCTCCTTCAACTTATAGAAAAAGGACTAGCTATGCTTTCTATATCTTCTTGTTTAAGCTCCTCAAAGTTCAGATGACATAACACATACAATCAAACTGTTTTGGCAAAACAAGAACTCATAGTTTTGAGACCATGTTGAAACTAAACCCATCAGCACTAGTCTTGCAAAGATAACAAAGCAAATGATCACATTTTCAAATCACAAAAACCAACAAAGTCTTTGCCACATCAATATTTGAGGGAGTAATGCCACAACTGAAATTGTTAAGATCATAAAACAACAATATAACAAAACATGGGACTTGCCTTCAATTTTTTAGTTAATGTCTGGATGAAAATTTATTGTTAGTGAATACAAACAGCTAATTGAACCGCAATGACTCTTAACAGCTTAAAAGCACTCATAAACAAATTCTCATAGGTACCATCAATCTATCACAATTTGTATATACAATCCAGTATCATATTATCAATCTCGCTCAATTCTCATAGTATCAACTTCTATGAAAAAATTGAAGAAACTACAACTCATCTAACGACATAAAAAATCAAAGAGAAAACGAAGATTAGGTACCTGAGAAGATAAATCAGCAGCAGTATAGATAAGGGCGGAGGTGACACTTTTAGTAAGAATAGGATGTGTCTTAACCATACCCAAATACCACCCAATAAGACCACCCTTTGAAATGGAAGACAGGCGTGTTGCAGCCTCCGTATTATTGGTGGTAGGAAATGGAACAGGAAACTCGATCTTGGCTTTTCTTTGAGGAAATCGAGAGTAAGAAGCTTTTGGCTGTTGGAAATGGTGTCTGATAATCGGAGCCCCGATTGAATTGGAAATGGAATGTCTCTTCCATATGGTGTTGACGTAGAGATGCGCTTTGTTACCATTCTTAAGGAAACCTGCGCTCATTTTTCTTCTAGTTGTTTTTCCCTAATTGAGGGTGGGATTTTTCTAGGGTTTATGTTTAGAGAGGTTTTAAGAAGTCGGCTTCTTTTGGTTTGAGAAGGAAAGCGGTGCCGAGTGCAACACATATTGTCATTAGTAGGTGTGTGTGTTCTAGGTGGTCTGATAGAGTGCTAACCCGCACTTTACTAAATGCTTACCTGTAGCTGTTTATTAGACAATTTTTTTCACTGAACAAACATGACAAGATCCAAGAATCTTAAATGGCAAGAGTGATGATAAGGATATAGAATCTTATCCGATAAGTGAGGGTGATGACTATTACCCGGGTAAATGTTTATCATATATATTGTTGCACACAATACCTTTTTGATATATTACAATTTTACCTAGAAAATAAATTATAATGTTGATTCCTAATGGTAAGCGTTTACCGGAAGCATTTAGGTAAACATCCCTAAAGTGAAAATCAATTGGTGAGTTTGATAATTTGATATATCAAAATATTATTTTATATTTATTATTTTGAATATATTATTTTCTCACTAATAATTATTTTTATCATCAATCATTTGATATAACATATACATACTCGTTAAATATATATCAAATTCAACAATTTTTTTCAATTTGTATATATATGTTCATATTTATTAAACATATATATCTATACTATCTTATAAAGCATTTGGCTAAAACTCTTAAAAACTCTTAAACTCGTTCATCCCTTAACGATTTCATCTCTATCCAATTTCATCCCATATCTGAATTTGTGCAACTAACTGCAGATAAACACAGTCAAATACAGGATAAACGTCTCATTTTAAATATAAAAAATCTAAAATATAATTAGTATAATCATTAAATTCTAACAGAATACTTAATTATTATCTTTATAAAATTTATAATATTAAACCAAATATAAATTGTTTTATTATTAAACTTAAATTATTTATACTATCTTATAAAACATTTGGCTAAAACTCTTAAAAACTTTTAAAACTCTTAAAAACTCTTAAACTCGTTCATCTCTAAACGATTTCATC
>NC_037529.1:62846409-62878716 GCF_001531365.2 Cynara cardunculus var. scolymus
AAATATAATTAGAATAATTATCGAGTTCCAACAAAATAAATAATTATTATCTTTATAAAAAAATTATATTATTAAACCAAATATAAATTACTTCGTTATTGTACATAAATTAAATTATAAAAAAATTGAATTAAAAAATTACACAAAACAATGAAGAATTTCAAATAGTTAATTTGATACTAATATCGATATATTTTTGTCAAACTTTTATGATATCTTCAAACATATATTTTATCCAAAAATAAAAACATCATCGTTTTCTCAAAATCACATAAAGTCATATTATAACATCGACTGAGATAAAGAATAAAATGAAATATTAAAATCACGATGTATCTCGTTGCATTGCGCGAGTACGCTTCTAGCATATATGAATGAACGAGTTATATAGATGATGAAGAAGAGATTGAAAATATATGTATATGAAGAGGGTATGTGATGGTCTAATTGTCTAATTTACATATTATTGGATACTTAACAATCATACCAAATACAAAAAATAAAAGAATGTCAGGTCGGATTGGGTTCAAATGACCGTGACCTAAATCCATCCCAATATCTATGATTTAAAGATTTTACAACTCAATTAGACATCAAAGTTACTTCGGGTTGGGTTATTTCAATTTGGGTTGGGTTAGGTTAGGTTGGTCGGCTTGGTCCGGTTTTTAAGCACCTCTAGGTGTCGTACCAAGATAAATCAACTAATTCTCATACAACACCAATTTAATTCGTACCATTTTAGTTGGTTGGTAATATCGTACCAACTATCTAAACTTAATTGGTACATGATATTAGAAATAGTTTACTACAATAATACCGTTGCGTACCAACTTATTTATTTATTAATTAAAGTTTAATCAGTAATACAATATATTGATTTTAAATTTTAAATTATTTTGTTTTAATATTTGCTAAAATATAATATATATATATAGATATATAGAATTTGATTAAATTCATTCGTCTAGCTCTAACAACCTTAGTAACTCGTTCACACTTCCATGGTCCATCGACGCTGCTCAATAGCCACTTGTAGTAGACTACTAGCGAGTGTTTCTAGATCTATTTGATAAATGTCAATTTAACCATGAAAAAATGACGAGCATTTATGAAGTTTATAAAATAAGCTCGTTAATACTTTAAAATCAGTTCTAAACACTTAGTGAAATCAATTTGTAAACATTTTGTTTTTCAAGCTTTACGAATACGGTAACAATGCATTACATATATCTCTACCTAAACTGCTTCGTAATAAAACCCCTTGTAAACTGTTTCATTGACTTGTACAATATGCATCAACAGTTGGACAATTTGCCACCTCCCTTAAAGCTTCGTAATCCTTCTTCGTAAAAACTTTGTACTTTATTGGTAAATTATTTTGTAACCTTTGAAGATTATATATTTCTTTATGAGTAAATTATTTCGTAAAAGGCTCAACGTATTCAACGTTTTATTGTAAAAATTCCCAATTAAAAGAGTGGTCGATAATACAAACCTTTTTGTTCTTCTCTACGTTTTTAGTGATATATTGTTGTCTCTGCGACGATTTATTTAATTGACCAATCGATTGCACTGAGTTGGTTATTAATTTCTCCTTTTAGATTTTTTTTATAAAAACGAGGTTAGGGTTTCATAACTTGTTTATGTACAAGGTTATAACGGTGTATGGGTAGTCACTACTCACTATACATGAGAATGGGGCAGGGATAGGGCGGGGACCTCAATCCCCGTCCCCGTCCCCAATTACTTATTTCTATTTCTGTCCCCGTCCTCATCCTTGTCGAGGAATATAATCGCATCCCCATCCCTGTCTCCAACGGGGAAATGATGATTTTTTTTTTCTGTTTATATAAGTTATTTTAAATTAAATATGTGAGAGACCATACATGTTTAAAACCTCAAACATTTTCAATAAACCTAAAACCAAAATGAATTTAATTTAATACAAAAAAACCACAACATCATATAAGAACTAATAACCTAAAACCAAAAAAAAAATCAAATAAATCCAAAAAAAAACTTAAAGTCACGTGTACCAAAAAATATTGAGTAATATAAAACCATATCGAGTAATTGCATTTTGACTTGACATCCAAAATATTACATATTAACATCCAAAAAATAACAATTTAGATTATAAACCTAGTTAGGAAATAGGAAATTATGAACTACCGTTTTAGTCAGTGGCGGATCCATGATTTTGGTCAAGTGGGGGCACCTTTAAGGTAGCTTAAACGCCCACTAAGTCGTCCGATGTGTTTTAAGCCTAATTCCACCATTCCAAGAGATTTTTGAAGTTTTTTTGGATTATTTCGAGGGATTTTTTAAGGTTTTCTTATCGATTTCGAAGAACTTTTCAGTTTTTTGGTTGATTTCAAGATACTTTCTTTAGTTGGTGGAGGCCTTAACAAGAAATTACGGAGGAGAACCATGGTAGAAAGTAAAAAAAAAAACAATTTTTAACCTTAAAAAAATTCATTTTTTTTATTTTTTAATGGGGGCCCTTCCCCCCACCTTTAACATGCTAAATCCGCCCCTGGTTTTAGTTGAAACAAATAATTAATATATATATATATATATATATATATATATATATATATATATATAACGGTTACAGGGTGGGGCGGGGAGTACCATACCTGTTCCCGTCCCCGACCGGGACGGGTGGACCGGGTTCTCCGATAGGTGGAGGCGCATTCCCACACCTAGTGGTCACGAGTAGAGACGAGTCTAAATAAACAATAGGTGGTCGTTAGCACTAAAAAAATCGAAGAAAGAGCTTAATACCTTTATGATTGGGGTTAAGGTCTCGACGGTTTTTCGTCTCTTGGTTTTTTCTTTGGTTTCGTTTTGTCCAGGTTATGTTATAAGTGTCGTACTGCTTAACTTGTCGGTGGTTGTGACTTCCCCTTCACAGTAGACTATATGTGGCCCCTTTCTTTTCTATTATTTCAGTTGTGGTTTGGTTGAGTTTCTATTTATCACCTTCTTTGTTGTTCGTATTTTCGGTTTCTTTAATAATTTTTTCGCCATACCTTCAATATATATAACCACCCAAATATAGATTCATAAAGTGGGGAAATAAATGAGAGAGTGGGTATATGTTAAAAGAAGCAATTAATAAACATACATATTTAAAGAAATATAATAATAATAATAAAATATAAATGTGAGTTATTATACAACTCTTTACATTTGTACAACCAATACAACCATTCATTTAATTTGATAAATATGTGATTTCATAAAAGTTTTGATTGTTTTCTAATATAAAGTATTGATCATAATTAATGAACTCTAGTCCTCTTTCATAAATATTTAAATCATAATAAATGAACTTTCATTATTTTCATAAATATCTCAGTTGATTGGGTTGCATTGGTTATATAAATGTGATGAGTTGCATTTGAAATGTCCTCATAAAATATATTTTCAACATTTGATACTACTGTAAACATGATAATTCTTCCAAACGAAAAGAAAACCAAAAACAATTCGTTTTCGGGTAATATCACATATATCTTTTTTTATATCAGAATCAGTTAAAGTTATATTTTGAAAATGTAAAAAAATAAAGCTTGATCTTAATGTATGTGAGAAAAAAAATAAGGTAGGAGTGCATTTAACACATCTCTTCTTTTTATTCTGTTTTAATTTTCAATAAATAAAAAACAATATTTAATTTGCCAAATATTTTAAATAAAACTTTTTAATTAGTTAAAGAATCTCTAATAAATTATTTAAAATAAAGAAAATGAAAAAAATAGAGATTTTAAATTAAAATTAAACTCCAATAGATTTTTTAAAAGTTTTTTAAAATAAAGAAAGTAAAAAAATAAAAGGTAAGGTTTTTCCTCCAAATATGGAGATTATTCAAAAAATGATTTACCGTATATATTTTAATATTATTAGAAGTGTATTTGTACAATTCAACGAGATACATCTTGATTTTAATATTTCGTTTTTATTTTTTTATCTCAATCAATGTTATAATATGGTCTTATGTGATTTTAAAAAAACGTTGAAGTTTTTATTTTTGAATAAAATATAAATTTGAAGATATCATAAAAAATTAACAAAAATATATCGATATTAGTATCAAATCAACTATTTAAAATTTCTTCATTCTGTATGTAATTTTTTAATTAAATTTTTATTATTATAATTTAATTTAGGTTTAATAACGAAGTAATTTATATTTGGTTTAATAATATAATTTTATTATAAAAATAATAATTAATTATTCTGTTAGAACTCGATAATTATCCTAATTATATTTTAGATATTTTATATTTTAAAATGAGATGTTTATCCTCTATTTAATTATGTTTATTTGCAGTTAGTTACACGAATTCAAATATGAAACTTTAATAAATTATACTTATATATAATTTACTTGTAATCTTGAATTTTAAGTAATGTACATTAATATACAGTACTTCATACATAAAAAATAGTTTTTAAAATTTTTTATCAAATATTTTATAATATAGTAGAGATAAAATCATTTTATTACTTTATATGGATATTCCCGGCGCTTGTATATCACTCAACAAAACATGCTTTGTTTCTTGTCCGTATTCTAACCTAATAAAAAACGAGCAAACACAATAAACGGTTTTTGTAACCTTTTAAAAAAGTGGTATCAACAACCCGAATGCGTCATTAATCTATGCGATCTAAAGATCATCGACGAGTCGTTAACAAAACTCGTATTTCATGCCTCGTCGAATCATAATTACGAAACGATCGCATAAACGGTAAACGAATCGATGCATTCGAAATGCATCATCCTTTTGAAAGGCGTATCAACAATAAAAATTCGATAAAAGATCCGAAGCTTTTAATTTATAGGTCTTCTATTTTCATGTTCTCCGATACTTGTAAATATAACTTAAAAAAGACCCAAAAGAAGATGTAAATTTGCTACATATTTTGCTGCATCAATTCCAGTAATTTAACATCCGAAATCATACGCCACGAGTCCTTGCAGCTCCGGTCCATTCAATCGGTTGTTCTCGAAACTAGAAAACAAAGAAACTGAACTTTTTAACGCCCATTTGTATGATATGAGAAGTAATGAACTAAAAAAATGCATTCGCGTTTGTGGGTCTCATTCTTATTCACATGTGAATGAGACCCACAAACGAACTTTTTAAAGTATGGTTGGAGGATCACCTATTGGAAGGGAAACTTGCGAAAGGGCCATCAACAGGTATCGTACCACAAAGATTGTTATGCGAAACATTGCTGCAAGACCACAACACGACTCAGATCATAAGCATTCACAACATTCACAACATTCACATATGAATACGTATGTATTCTTAAAGACTTACAAAACTTTAAGGTTAGAGAGTTTCGTGAGCTCCCTTGGAATAGGACCCGACAGCCTGTTGTTGTTTAATCGCCTGCGAAATTCAACTTATGATCGTTAGTTTTTACGTCTTCGGAGATCCAAACTATGCTAAAAGAATCGAATCATGCTTACAGAAATCTTAAAGACTTCAATTTAGAGAAAGATTTTGGGATTTCCCCTTCGAATTTGTTGCCATATAAATCCATGCTCACAAGATTCTTCAAGTTCCCCAATTCCTTTGGGATTTTGCCTTCAATGTTGTTCCAGTAAAGCTCCCTGCAATTTTGGCAACAACTACATAAAATGGCAACAAAAAACAACAACAAAATAAACAGATAAAACAGGGTTGTAAGAGAGTACAAGTATTTAAGATGCTTGAGTTCACCAAGCTCAGAACCCAAAGTCCCTGAAACATTAGAATTCCCCAAATCCCTGAAATCAAACAGCACAAATCATCCATCTTTGAAATTAAAACAAACACTCAGAAATTAAAAGTGTTGTCATTAAGAAATCTTGAAGTCTTACAAACGAATAACATGATTGCTGGAGTCGCAGGTGACATGGAACCAGGTACAAGGGTTTACAAGGGTGGGATCCCAGCTCTGTAAGACATTTTTGGGATCAGAAAGCTTGGTTCTCAGAACATGCAAAGCATTTCCTGAAACATCAAGATCAAAATCAAGAATTGAACATGAACCATGAGATGGGTTTTCAAGATTCTGAGTTAGGGCACAAAACCCATGAACAATTCCCCCAAAAAACAGAGATTTCAACACGATTAGATGGAGATTTTGAAACCCTAAGAGAGAGAAACGAAAGTGGGATGTTTACCTTCAGAGTTGGTGCATAATATGGGACTGAAAGATAGCAAGATTGAGAGAAGGAAGAATGAGAAGCTCAAAGATGCCATTTTTTCTCTGAGAAGAGAAAGATGGAGAAGATGAGTTTGGTCTATGGGAAACACAATGGAAAACGCTTATTGGTGTGTGTATAAAAGATGGGAGGGAAATGGAAATGGAAATGGAGGTGGAAAAGTCACGTTTTGGTTGTGATGATGATTGATTGCTTTTTTTTTAATAATATTTTTGAGTGAGTTGCATAAATGGTCCCTCAACTATTTTATTTTATGATTTTCACCACTTCATTTTGTAAATATAAGCTTATAAAATAGTTGTTTTTGGTAATTGTACCGAAAACGTTAATCTCTATAACTCATAAGTCGGAGTCTATCTTCTCATATATTAAAACTGGACAAACCTAATCGACATCTACAACGGCTTATGAATTTTTTAACAAATATTGTTCACCTGTTCACATGTTGTTTTGATAAACATGGAAATTTTATGAGTAATCCCACTTTTAAAACTGAATGAAAAAAGACAAAATAACTTTGAAACGAATATTCCAATTTGATCAATAATCACTTAATATGCATTGTTACGTTTCTTATATATTTATATATATATAAAACCAACATAAATGGAAAAAAAAATTAAAAAGTAATAAGACAAATGCTTAATATAATTAAGCTTTAAGTAGATTTCGTCTTCTAAATACAAGTAATTTGCCAAATTTATGAAAATTTTGGCAAAAATAACAAATAAAATGGATAAAAGAATTAACTTAAGAACCACGAGATTGATTATTAGTTGGAGGACTAAAAATGCATGATGAAGATAGTTGAGGGACTATCATGAAAACAACTATAAGTTCCTTGACTCCCGTTCTTTTTTGGCGTGTTTGCAACTCCCAAGTGCTTTTAGTCGTAGTAGGGTCCACCTTGAGGAACCATTCTTTTGGTCATTTCAATTTTATTTGATTCACATTTTGACCACCAAACTTTTGTTTATTAAAATTTCAATTGTTTCTCGGGCTCAAATTAAAAAAGAAATAAAAATCCTCTTGTGGCCATGGAGTTTCAAATGTGGTGATTCCGGGCTATCTGCAAAACAGATGGTCGTCTTGGGATTAGTCGGCTTACATAACGGATTGAATATCCAAGTTAACAAAAAAAATCAGTTGTTTTGGTTAAAGACAAAATATGATCAAATTTTTGGTTTCAATTTAATTTTGATTTTAATCATTACTATTTTTGTATGAATCAAACTTGAAATTTGTTGTTTTTTCTTCTATTGTCGTAGTGTGGTTACTGGTTTAATAAATGATGCTATGATTTTTAGAAGTCTTGAGAGATTGGTTGAATAAGTTGTTTGATGTAACGTAATCAATTGCAACACGGCAACATTTTAGTTAATACATCATGACAAACTAAATCGAACTGTATGTCCTCTTAGATATTGCATTTGCAAGCATGAGTAAAACAGTAACGCTTTTTTTTGTTCAAATGAAGTGTAGAGCTGTAAACGAATCAAACGTTCAACGAACCGTTCGTGAACCGTTCGGCGGGAAGTTCGTTTATGTTCGTTTATTTAATAAATGAACGAACATGAACAATTTTTTTTGTTCGTTTAGTTAAACGAACGAACATGAACAAGAGTCTCGTTCGTTCATTTATGTTCGTGAACGTTCGTTCATTTACCGTTCGTTTACGTTCGTTTATATTCGTTCGTTTATGTTCGTTTATATATTAAATTTAATATATAATCTTTTATTTATTTACTTTGAATTCAAATAATATTTATTTATATTCGTTTAACCCGTTCGTTTATGTTCATTTAGCTCGTTCGTTTATGTTCGTTCGTTTACGTTCGTTTAACATGTTAACGAACGAACATAAACGAACACGAACACACCTGATTTCTAAACGAACGAACACGAACACAAATATTTCCGTTCGTTTACCGTTCGTGTTCGTTCGTTTGTTCGGTTAAGTTAAACGAACGAACATGAACAAGCCTCCGTTCATGTTCGTTCGGTTCGTTTACAGCCCTAATGAAGTGTGCTAGAAAACGAAAAAGCGCACGGCTTCATCATGGCTTAATGTGGAAGCTTAATGTGAGTTTTATGACTATGATGTTAGAGATTTTAACCGTTCCATATGATTAGAAACATATTCATTTTATATGTCTTTTATCTGTAGGTTATCTTCTTAAACGATATAAAAATCTAGTTTATAATCAAGACTTAACTATCTTAGGGACAATTCTATGTTGATTCCTTCTGTAATCTATATCCATCTGATTTAAGCATGCTAAGTTGTTGTATATATAACTGCTTTGCGTTCGTCTATAAATATTTGCATGGGTGGAACGTAAAGGCTCGACATAGTGTAGTAGAAAGATTCAAAGTAAAACTGGCAGGGTGGAAAACATATGTCTTTCTATTGACAGATGAATAATCATAGTAAATACTGTATTAAAATAGTCTACTGATTCATTATACGAGGATACAAGGCCCCACATGTAATATTGCAACTAAAAAAGATGCGTAGTTATATGGCTCTAATGGGACAGTACTCCAATCAGAACTCATGTTTTTTTATTTGTCCATTTTCTTTAACCACCAACTTTTGACAAAGAAATATAGATTTTATCTTTCTGACATTGCTAGTTTGATCACGTGTTGGTCCATAAATCAGCATACTTTGGCTACTATGAGATTAAAAGTTCTTTGTTGCGCCTGGTTTAGTCAAATCAAGTGTTGGTATTGATCACAATGTCTTACACGATAAAGCTATAGACTTTACTAGCAATAACGTGGAATTCATTTAGGATTAAAAAATGTGAGGCAATATGATCAACGGGTTTTCGTGATTTCACCCCAATAGGTAGTGTACGTTCACATAGAAAAGGAAGGTCGACTTTTATTAATCAATGAGAAACCACATGAGTAATGCAATAATCACAAAAGTGATTATACTTACGGATTCTAGAAGAGATTAAAAGAAGCGATTACCCTCATCGATTCACGAAAGCAGAGCCCACGAGTTTCCTATATATGAACTCATTTTCAAGGATCGTATGGGATCTCCAAAATCCGATGGGTGAAAACCCGACCCATCTAAAACCCGAACAACCCGAAACCCACGTATGTTATTCAATTATCTAACTGTAAATTATGATATAAATAAAACCCAATTATTATTATTATTATTATAGATACCCAAATAATTCAATTAATGTTATTCAATTATCAAATTTCTTACCATGAATGTTTGGATCATGTTGTATTTAGATAATTTAATTAATTAACCAATGTTACAAATTTAGCCATGAGAAAAAAATAGTATTAAAGGTGTGTTTGAGATTGATTATAAAAACAATTTATTGACTTATTCCGGTGTGGAACCAGTAATAAACACTTTTGAGTGTTTGGATAAACAACTTATATCGGTACTAAACTGGTAATAAGAAGTTTTTGAAAAAGTTAAACCATTATAACTTATAATAAATTGATAAAGACTTTTATAGAAAAAAATAAGTTGAAAAACACTGAGTGAACAACTATTTCTAAGCAAATATAAAATGAATAAAACAAGAAATCAAGAATCCACATTACAATGTCCGAGTGGCGAGAAGTTTCGCGTTCGATCCCATCTGATCCTTTCGAATACGTGTTTCCTTTCAAGTATCCCCAAATCGAATTCACCCTTTTCCAACCTCCAACTGCTTGATTATTCTTCATTACATATCTGCTTGATTATTCTTCATTACATATCAAATTCATCACCTTCATCATCCAAAGGTACAGGATTTCAAGTCTTCACTATCCATGGCTGTGTGAAATTTTGAAGAATTCATTCATAAATGACGCAAACCTAGTTTTTGTCAGGGGATTTGTGGTGGATGTGGATGACGAGTGCTTCGGAGCTGTTTCACAGTCGGAGGTATCGTTTTGGTCTTCGCCACAACGCCGTCGACGTCTCAGGATTTGATTCTTCTCTACCTGATGCCGATTCTTCATCTTCTCACCAACACCGCACCGTAAACCGTCGCCATAATCACCATTACAGCCAGAATAATCGCCGTGAACATCGCCACGATCTTGATGTCTGTGACCCTCCTTCCCGCCGGATCCACCGCCGTCGCCTCGATCACTCGGTATTGACTTTAGGCTTCTTTTAGTTTAATCATCTACTTCGATAGGTGATGTGTATGCCTGATTGATTCATTGAATTCATAGACATGTTGATCCATTGTAGGATGGGGTTGTCAATTGTCATCATCCAAAAAATATAAATGCTAAAAAGGTTATATTGGGAATGCTATTACAAAAATTCTATTGAAAGTGTTTGATAGAATGCTAGCAATTCAGAAATTTGCTACATTTTGCTAATAACCCCCCCTACAAAATTTGAACCTGGATTTATGTCCAAATCAACGATTGTGATATATGGGGATAAAATAAAGACAAGGAACTTGTGCCATTTCGCTGAATTGAACATCTGAAGAGGAAGATTTCATTTGCTTGCAATATGCATTAATGCATATCTATCTATGTACGTGTGTGCTTAAATTAGGATGCATTCATGAGATGAATTGGTTATGCTTTTTTAAAACAGTTGAGAGGTAGTTTACACTGCTCCCTTTCTGCAAAAGACAAGCTATAGTTAGGGGCTGTTTGGTTGGTTTTCCATTAAGTTTTATATGACTAAAGTTGTCTATGTGGATTAATATGTCTGTATAGATCGGAAAACTTTTTGTTTGAGAGGGATTTTCATAGATTTGACTGAATAAGCTGTGAGCCCCATTAACCTCTTAAGGCTGCTAACAAACAGATTCTCTATAAAAAAAAATTAAATAGGTGACAATATCTAAAAAGAAATACATTTAACTCCAACAGAGTCTCTATTTTATATATTTCAAAATTCATTATATTATTAAAATATTCTATAAATTTATCATCCCGATACACTTTCTAAGAAGAATTTATATAAAATAATAATAATTCAATCTTATTGGTGGGAATGAATAAAAAATTAATTTCTCTTACCACACATCAAGTTTTAGAGAATTCTTAACTTGGAGTTTTCTCTATTTTAGAGAACAATATAGAGAAATTGTTGGAGATGCTCTTAGATGTCCAACTTGGTACTTCAAGTTCAATATGCCAAACTGATATGGATGTGATGTTGTTTAAGCTTCTTTTCGAGACAATTTATAGATTTTGTTGACTAGTAACTTGTTAAACATCCAATGCTGAAGTTTGGCGGCTTCACTCTTTGCTGGAACAGAGAAAGTAGTACCTTTGGCTAGCGTACAACATCTTTAGTTGTACTAGCAGGTAGTACGTAGCAATTGAAATAAAAGCAGTACCAAATTTAAATGATATGGATTTGCAAGTTTCCTTTCTCATATCAACAATATCTCGATTTTTGAAGCAACAGCCATATGATCCTCGGTGCTTCTCAGTACTAATGTTTGTTGGTGTAGTCCTTTTTGAACAAAATAAAAATGAGAACTGGTGTTTGGCTCTCTTGGATACTTTAAGTTATATGGACGTTAGATCCTGTCAAGCGGGCTTAACTTGCTACCTCACCTTTAGTTAAGCACAATGAAAATTATGATGAATGACAGAGTACTCCATCCATAACCTTTTAAGGTTGAACAGGTCATTTTTGGGGTCCAAAAATGATATGTTAATGTCATAGGACAAAGAGAGTGTTATGTTTAATAATATGAAGCTAACTAGTATAAACAAAGTTCTAAACTCCAAACTGAAAAGAGTACTGCAAGTTTTATAGCTGAAAAACTTGATTTATTTTTTAGGGTTATACCACCATAAATATATTATAGACTTGAAGATAAAGATGAATGAGATCTACATATTGAGGATAAAGAAGAAAGAATTGTGCACCAGGATAACCAAACCAAATGAACTTGATATATCCCACATATGGTGGGGTATGGCCGTATGGGGAGGGTAAGATGTACATAGATTTGACCTCTACCCAAAGAGTAGAGAGGCTATTACCATGAAGACCCTTGACTTGTGAAAGGTGTGACAGAAATGAAAAGGTGGATTTGATAAAGTTTTGAAAAGCTAATTGTGCACTAGGATGACTCTTCTAATAATCACTATGATTTTAGAAATGACTCGTTTGATAGCAAAAGTTGAAATGAAATTCTAATTTTGGCATAAAGGAGGGGTGGGTACTGCAAGATCATCCTTATAATGTGCCATCCCTGTATTTTTTGGAAAAAGGTATGTTTCTAAAATGATGATTCAATCTTTTTTTAATGCATACATCCCAGGATGGGAAGATCTATTGTAGATTTATATCTATGGATTATGATATTTGAGAATTCCATTGCATATAGGATGACACACAAGGCATGTGGTTAGATTGTCCTTATGTAAATGTAAGAAGGGTTCATTTGACAAATAAAATACAGAATTGAGTGTCTATATGAACCAATGATCCCAGTGCCTTGTTTATTTTAAGAGTGCTGCAAGACTGCAACTCAGCATTTGATCATCTGAGTCATGTCTTTTTATTGGTATTTGAAAATTTTTCCATCTTCAAGAAGATCTTGGAATCAGAAACTCATGTTCTTTTGGGAGTAAGGCTTTTGTGTCATAAATCAGAAACCTGCTAATGGTCGAAATTTTGCTCCAATATTATTGTTTTTAGTTCTGTTGGTTTACACCTTTGTAACTTTATAGTTCTCCCTCTTATCTTTTTATACTTGTAATGTTTGTTTGAGTTACTTAGGTCCCGTTTTGTTTGCGGGATTGGATTGGATTTGGAATTGAATTCCATCCAATCCCATGTTTGGTTTGAAGGATTTCATGGATTTGAAATCCCGGATTTCATTAAATCCCCCAAACATAGGATTTTGAAATCCCATGGGGTTGGTATGTATTTCATAGATTTGTATGTAATAGTGATTTTAAATATTTAAAAAACATTTGTTTTCTATATTATCAATTAATAAAAGGGTAATTTAATTATTTTTATAATTTTCTATAAATAATGGAACTCCATTACATTCCAAATCATATAAACAAAACACACCAAAGATTCCAAATCCCTCAAAATCATTCCATCAAACCAAACGCCTTAGTATTTACTTCACATTCATATCCTAGTTTGAGGTTTTTGCGGATGATGGTGTTATGTATGTTTGAACTTGTGAAGGCTAGTAATAGTAGGTACGAGATTAAGAATGGGTTGTGTTAGTGATAATAATGTTGTTTGTGAAACTCAGGAACATGAGCCAGTAGTTCAGCCTGAACAAGGGCGCAGCCAGTCTCCGTCTGGTAGCATTATAAATTCAGACGATTTCAGAAGCATACAGAGACGTAGAGAGACTGGGAATGACAGGCTTCCTGGATCTGTATTACTTGCAAGGGAAAGACTTGTGGAAAGATTACGGGGCGTCTCTGTTTCTGGAAATAGGTATAATCATCATTGTCACAAGGCATGAAATTGCAATGAAATGGAACTGATGTTTATGAAAATTAACCTTTTTATAGGCAAACAGAAAGCAGTAGTGGGAGTGCGACCATACCAACACCAATGCGCAGGATCCCATCAGAACTCCGCAGTTCAGAAAGCAGTGGTGGGTCATCCAGCAGTCATCAAGATAGGTTTACTGGAAGTGAGAATAACCTGTTGGAAGAAATGAGAAGAAGAAAACATCCTGGTCAAGATGGGTTAAAGTGGTTAGAGTTGGAGGTTTTCGGTTTCATGAATGATGACGAAACGTCAAACTCAAGGGAGTGTACGATTTGTCTCGAAGGTTTTGAGGACGGTGTTAAGGTGATACGGTTGAATTGCACACACACCTTCCATTCAGGCTGCTTGTTTCCTTGGGTTCGGGTATGTGGAGCCTGCCCCAACTGTCGAAAACCTATACTTGTAAAATAGTTTACAGTTTTGTTGTGTAATATTAGGTGAGTATGTAGTTTGAGTTTATGGAAAGAGAGGGGAGGGTGTTGGTTTCCTTTTGGGGTTATATGGCTTCAATGGGAAGAACCATCCACTAGAATTTGTCAATCACCTTATGTTGTTCCCCTCCTTTATATGAGCAATTAACTTATAAAACATCACTTTCTGTAATGCAGTATGAGAAAATCAATCAAACAAGTACAGTATATTCCATCCAAAGGTGGTGGCTAGGACTGGGGAAAGGCCGCCAGTCAAAGATCAAAAACGTTTGTTGACTAGCTTAAATTTTCTATTTTTACCCTCGTCTTACATGGTTTCCCCCTAGTCCCAGATGGTCATATGTTTGCCTCCCTCAAGTCTCATCCAACTCCCCTCGTCCAGTCTAACTCTTCAGCGTTTAGTCTGCTACTGTAATATTTGTGATCACTAGTTTGTAGGGGATGATGGAAATTTATTATGGGAGAAGTTAAAAGACCAATAGACTTTTATATTTTGAATGATCAAGTCTATGAACGTTTTATTAACAAATAAATTCCTGCAAGTATTAAAATCGAACAAATTGATCCTTCTAGCCTATAAAACCAGTTATTATGGTAACATAACGGAAAAAATGCTAAAAAAAACTTATGATCATCTTATCTGATTTAGGGGGTGTTTGGGATTTGCTTCTTTGAAACAACTTATATTTTTCTATGAAAACACTTATAAACTGATTATAAGTTAGAATAGTTTAACTTTTTTAAAAATATTTTATTACCAGTTTGGCACCGTATAAGTTATTTATTCAAACACTCAAAAGTGCTTATTACTGGTGTCACACCGAAATAAGTCAATAAATTGTTTTTTAAGCAATCCCAAACCCTTTTAAGTAAGTTTATGAATTTATTTGTTAAAATATTTTGAGTTTTTTGTTTCCTTCTTACCGGCAACGGCAAAAAAGAAAAACAACAGGAACAGGACGAAGAAAATGGGAAAGGAGAAAGACGAAAATGGAACGAACGATGATCCGATAAGTAATTAATAGGGTTTCTGTTTGTTGTATAAACAGATTAGGGTTTTAAGGGTAGCTGGTAATGAGTTCCATAAGCTTATTAGTTGCAGAAACCATATGGAGCCATATGGAATCGACACGTTCAGGTACAAATTTCAAATTCTATTGCAATTCAGATCGTCCTTCTTCTTACTCCACAAATTTCGTAGCCCTAATTTTGCTTTTGCGCAGTCAGTGATGAACAGCTCTCGATGTGAGTAATTAACCAACCTATCCTTGATTTTGTTACAATTAATCGGTAAAACTGGCTCATCCTTTTACTTCGCAACACAGTTTGCATACTTTATTTGGTAAAAACTTGGAGAGAGCTACAAGGATTGTGGATCAAAAGGGCGTCAAGAAGATATCGGCAGAAACCAGTGGACGCTCCATCTTCCAGGTTTCACAAACTCCTTTGTGTTTTATTCAACATTTTTGCAATGGCTTATACTTGATATTGCTTGTTTGCGGTAGATAATTGGGGAATCGAAGAGGAAGGAAGAATACCTGTGTTTCCCACAACACTATTGTGGATGCTATTCATTTTTCTATGACATTGTGAATAGAGGAGAACAGCTTTATGTAAGAATAAATACCTGAACCTCTCTTTTCCATTTCCATTTCCATTTCCACTCTTGAACTGTTGATTTTTGATTTCACGGTCAGTGCAAACATCAATTGGCTGCTAGACTTGCTGTGTCTCTGGGTACATGTGATGATGTGAAGGTGTCTGATGAGCAGCTGGCACAACTCCTCGCTAAACTCTAACAGAGCAAGAAGTTGCTCATCTAGATTGCTATATACAGTAATTGGTAAGCAAACAAGTCTCAATTCTACTTTGTTAGTCAGGAATCGGTTTCATAACCATTGAAGTTTACATATTCTATTACTTGCTGCATCTTAATTCTTGGTACATGTAAAGTAATAATAGTTGGGTGCTATTCTTTCTTACTGGTAATGTCGTTGGCCAAACTAGACGTCGATTTACGTAGCCAAGAAGTTTCAACAACTGGGTAATGGATAGTTGTAGTGACTCTTCAGTCTTGGTTTTTGGTCTAAAATGATTTCATAGGGGGAAAAAGAGTGCTAATTTTCTCAATCATGTTCCATTATATGATCCATATGTAGCTGTAAATGCAGCATTGCATTTGGTAAATATCATCTAAGAACAAACTCCATTCAATAAAAAGGTTGATGTCCATTGCCATTTGCCAGTCACAAGACTGATGGATCATCTTTAGACTTGCTATGGTCCATTGCCACCTCTTTAAACAAGTAATAAAAAGGTTGGATGAGAAGGACAAGATCTTGAAAAACCCAAGTTACATGCTGCAGCACATCTGAAACCATTTGTAGGGAAACAAATAGCAAATATGATAAGTGGTAACAATGACATAACATTTAAAAGTAGGGAAGATCCAACAAAGTAAAAACGCTACTGAAACAAGGTTCTAAAACATGGTTTCTAACAAAGTGGTAAGCTACAAAAAGGTTGGATGCCATTCTTTCTTACTAGCAAGATATCATCAACCAAAATAGATGTCCAATTTACATAGATACTTGGTTGTCTAGCAGAAACTAATCGAAAGCAAAGCGGAATCAGTTGCAAGTAGTTTCCTCCTCTTTCCGGAAGTGAGGACTGATTAGACCAGCAATCTCAAGAAACCCAACATGATCCCTCTCCCCAAATATTTTCTTCAACTTCTCATCACATATGATAACCCTCTTGTTTGCTGGATCCTGTATACATACAAAACCATATCAAATTTCGTCACTTTCAACCTACCATTCAATACAATAATCATTATCCATCAACTAATTACTGAAGATTGCAACATAGTAAAGCAAGCTAGGGTTTCATATAACTATCTGGGAAACTAAAAAAGTTTATATATATATATATATATATATATATATATTGGTACCTGTAAGTCTTTTTCTTTGATGTAAGCCCAAATGACCTTGAGAACTTCGGTACGGGGGATTTCCGTTCTACCGCCGAGGAAATCCTTCATCTCCGGTGAAACTGGACGCGGCTTCGAGAAGCCTCTGGGCGCCCTCTTCTTGGTCTGGGTCTCGGTGGCAGGCTTCGACGCAGTGGCGTAGGTTACTAGTGTCCTCGGTTTAGCGTGGTAGGGTTGAAGGGACGCCGGTTGAACAAGCATCAGAGACGACGATGAAGACTTGGGCAACGACGGCGTAACGGAAGAGAAAGTGGAGAAAAACCCCAAAGGCATGGCCATCTTGGAGAGGAATGGAATGGGGGATTTGGAATCAGATAAGAGAGGTGGGTGGAATTGGGGATTTAGGGAAAGGCTAACATCCGGACCTCCACCTTTAAAACAGGAACCCGCCCGCGCCCTAAAAGTGGGCTGATCTGCTACAAACGACCCTACGCTTGTTTTTCAGTCCATGCTCTCAGATATTGCCACGTACATTTCTCTTCTTCCACCTTTCTTTGACGTTGATCTTGATGGAAGTCAATAAAGAACATGTATTTATCTATAATGCATAAATAGAGATGGTTAAAAATCAGTCATGCCCCTAATTTGTCTTTTTGTAGTTGGTCTCGGTCTCAACCAAAATATGAAGGCTCGGTCTCCATGCTTTGTAAACGATTCTTATAACCGATCTTGGGTCGCATCCAAATTGGCCCCCAATTTCTTTTCCACCCAAAGATCAATTTTGAACAAAAAGAAATAGTTTAAAGTTTCTTTTGGCAATATCTTATTAAAATACATTTTAAAATCCCTAATTGGGTCATTCAAATACACTTTAAAGTTAAATTTTTTATTTTATACAAAAATGTTATAGATGTTCTTACAGTTACATTTTTTTAGATTTAGTATCGGAACATTTACAAAAACTTGAAAAACATAAAAAAAAAACTTGAAAATCTTGTAATAATATTGAAAAACTTGATATATAATTTATAAAAACCTAATGATATATGGTTGAAGTCCCCCAAATGACAGTTCAAAACTCATTTTATACCAAGAGAATGAAAAAATCTACTCAATAATCAAAAGTTGGCGAAATTGATCCCGCTAGGAAGATATGTGACCCTTACATGCGACCCTGACATGACATTTAAAATGGAAATAAATTAGTGTTTATCAACAACTTTTTGTTATCTTAGATTTGTCTTTATCCCTAAACATTGCTAGTGTTATTGAAGACTTTTTATGCTTATTCATCTGCTGTCGATAATGATGTGATTTTACTGTTATAATAATGTGATATTGCTTTGATAAACTAAAGATTTCTTATGATGTGATTTTGTTGTAATAATAATAATGTGATAGTTATCTGATTTTGCTGTAATGAATTGAAGACCAACGATGATCATGTTCATAGTCATCAGTTATGTCTGTTCATTACATATTTGCAGCATTTCCCATTTTATACATGCATGTCTTCGATATTCCTATTAAAGGGATAAATATTTATTTAATATTATATTGCACTCTCAATCCTTCTAAAACTGTAGCTTAAAACAAAATGACTGACTTACAAATATTCTTATATTTATATAAATTACAGGTGTTCTCGTTTAAAGAGGATATCCATTTTGGAACAATCATATTAATTATGAGAAAAAGAGGGTTCATTGAATTGAGTGAATGACATGTAATTAATGAGTAATGAATGGAGGAGGAGAATGCAATGAATGCTTGGTATCCCATTCTTCACTTAGTTTTCAATTATATATAAATCACTGAAATAGGAGGAGGTCGTTATACATAGCCCTATGTATTTGTCAATTAATAACGGATTTTAGATTAAAAAAATAGACAGGTATTTTCTGTCAATTTTCGACTACTGAATATATGCTATCGCTTAGAGCCGTTTACCAAACGCTTACTCGGGTAAATGAACACCAAATCATTTTACCTTACCGGATGAATATGGTAAGAATAAAAAAATCTTACCGGTAAGAGCGAGACAATGACCAAGAGTCTTATCCGGTAAGTGAGGGCGACGACTCTACCACAATAGGCGCTTACCGCGTAAATTGTTGCATACAATACCGTTTTGGTGGACTAAAATCTTATCTGGTAAGTAAATGATAGTGTTAAATTTACCGGTAAACGCTCACCGGATAAGTGTTTGATAAACGACCCCTTGGTGTTATCTTTACTTTTGGAGATCAGATCTAAAAGTGACTTTTTTTTTATAATTAATTAAAGTGTAAATTGCGGATTTGGTCCCTGGGGTTTGGTGGTTTTCTTAAATTTCATTTATTACAAATTAGGATTCGTCGTATATCGTTTTGTCACGAATTGGTCCGTAGATTCACGTTATTGATGACAAGTGATTGGCATGGCATACCCATGTTGAAGACACAAGCAAGGACCTAGATCTTGAGAATTAGGCTCAGAAAGTTGTTAATCACGTAATGTCTCTAGAAAATTACAGGCAAGAACCAATCAGCTATGATTGATCATATCTATTACAGCAAAGGACCTCAATCTAGAGAAGTAGGTTATCTATCGTTTGTTAAGGCTAGAAGACCAACTAGTCTGCTTGGAGTTCCATGATCAACTTCATAATGTAACAAACACGTGGGAGGATTGAGTGTAATACATATGAATAAGGTATCGGGTTGAAATCTACAATTATTAAATTACAACCCAACCACATGCATAATACATTACAGATGAAGAAAGAACAAACAAACAAACAAAGAAGATGAAATTGCCAGCAAACATCAAAGATACACCCACATTCAACTAAATATTTCTTCTTCATATTCAACACACATTCAAAACACCTACACCACTAGGTGAAAAAACCCAACAACCACATCAATCCAACTGGAACACATCTGAAACTAAAAAACAACAACTAGGGATCAATACTAAGCTGCTGCTTCAAAACTGCACAGTTTTCCTCCATTTTTCCATTCATGGAAGGAGGTAAACTAAAAATAAACCTCCATTCAAATAAACACCATCTTTCCAACCCCCATGGTCATTCATTATTATGCTACCTCATATTTTTACTCACTTTTATTCTACTTCCTATCTTGTAAGCTGCTGTTAGTCAATCAGATACTACCATTGATTTGACCCACCCTATATAAACAATTTCCTTCCTTCTAATCTTAATTTATCACATTTCCATCTTCCACACCACATTATCCTGCCCTTTTTCCAGCGCTGCAACCTTTGCACGATGAGCAGCTATTGCGATTGCAGCTTTTCCTCGTTCCCCTCCTTGGGGAAGTTCGGAGGACTCGCTGATTGACCCAGATCTTAAGTCAGCAGGAGGGATAAAACAGTCCATTGACAACCCTGGCACGTTGAACACAACCTCTTCAATGGTCCAAACTTCTTCCATTCTCGTCTTGGTATGGCTCATTGCCATCTCTCCAAACCTAAAAAGGGTAACCACAGAACGACCCGAGTGCGCAATCATCATGCCATCCACAGACCTATAATCATCCATGAAAGAATTTATGGTGGTTTCCCAGTAAACTGCATCTCCACCGTTGGTCTGAATGCGGGTGAGATGTGAATCCTCCATGTGAACAATTAGACCAGTTTTCTGGCTAAAGTATCCAAACAGCACATGCCTTATGATCTCAGCTGGACCTTCACTCCTAGCCTTTAATGTCTGAGGATCAGCACATAGTTTAAGAATAAAGCAATCTTCCCCATTGATCTTTTTCTCACCTATGCATTTTGCATCAACAAACATGCTTGCAGTGGTTCTTGGATCAAGACCCTGTTTGTTAACGATGACTTTGATCAGAAACATTAAATTTAATACCAAATAAGTTCTATGAACCAATTAAATCAACAACAATATTTTTTTTTCTTCATCACTACTTAAGAGTTGAGGGTAATCACTAATTGGTCATGATGGCGTCTGAAACAAGAAATACCGAGTATAAAATAAGAATGTGCATTTAACACTCGGATCGCACAAATGAGCACATCATACTAAGATTTCTATCCTCAGATTTATAATCTTTCAAATTTGGAAAAAGAAGACCCTAGAAAGGAGAAGAATAATGGTTGATAAAGAAAAAATGATTCACCTGAAGAGCACGACGTAGAGGTCTAACGGGGCCTTTGGCAGTGTGGGCACCAAGCCAGGGAGTGTGCCTCCAAACCAGCTTCCCATTGCATCCAGCATGAACCTTGCTTCCACCAACTGCAAGCTCCACATACCACATATCGGGATTCATCTGCCACAGAACGAATCCACCAGACTCAGCACCTTTTGCAGCATGCTTATTTTTCACCACCCTGGATGCAGTTTCAAACTCAGATGCTACCATCTTCACCTTTCCCATGGCATAAGCATTCTTTATGGAGTTTTGAAGCTTTTGCCCTCCAGACGCAGCTGTATACTGCTGCAGTATGTACTGAGCAGATGAAGTTTCCTATAGGGAATGATCACCGGTTAGATCAAGAAATGAGTGCAACGAAAAGGAACTTGCCATCAAAGATAAATTTATGGACAATTAACAGCCATCAACATCCCCAATTTCAATTCGTTCGTTAGCCAAGTCTTTTATTTATTGATTTCTTTCTCTCAAAAAAAATTAGCAGACTTAAGCATGTTACACAACCCTAGTACAAAAAAGGTAAATCATTCTGGTCAAAAATCTTGAAAGCATTAATGGGGATTCTTCCAGATCTAGATGCCGAATAATTAAATAACACTCTTCTCGTTCTAAAAACCAAGTTTTGACCTTGTAAGAACTATGCAATCTACAACACATCTTTGTTTTATGCAAGAATTATGCAATCAACAACTCATCTTCATTTTATTTATTTATAAATTAAAAAGGTAACACAATTGACACTCGAAAGTTGAACATGAGCTACTTTTCGAGAAACAGAGGGTAGAAAAAACAAGTTAATTGCATTATAGGAACCATAGGACTCGAACAAAGTATCATACTTCTGAAAATGCTAATCAAACACAATAGATCTTGTGAAAGGGTTAACTGAAATCAAAATCACTTCGCCATAAATTGCATCAAGATATGTATAAAAGACCTATTTCTGAATTGTAAAATCAAAAAGAAAACCAGATCACCACATATCGTTTCGTCCACTCGCACGTGGATCATTGTGTTTCTCTTGAATCATAAATGAAATCAAATCTCATGTATGAAATCTATTCTTCAATCTCCATCATTCTTATTATTATTAAAGTTCATACCCTGTATTTCAGTTTTGGAAAATAAAAACACGTGTCGGGAAAGATCCCCAGAAGGAAATCTTAGCAAAGCAGCATTTCCCTTTCAATTAGCAACGATTTTTAGGTCACAAAAACCTAAATTTATAGATCACTCTAAAGCAAGAAGAGAAAATTATATTTTTGAAATCCGAAAGTTTTGAAAGAAACGAGCCCTCATTTAAGGTCTAATGAATGTTATTTTCAAAACCTGTTCGACAGGTTTGATTCAAGGAAGCATTTCAATCATGCAATGGGGAGGGCAGCGGAATGGTGTGGACCCACCAACCCCCCACCGGAAAAGAGAAAAAAACCCTTAAAAGATTCGTATGCTTAACTTCAGAGACCTTTTCAGGCTTGAAGGGAATTGAATCCAGGCCAGATCGGATCTTCTGTTATAGCATTTTAGTTTCAGGTCCCAATTTTCTGCAATTCGGACCACCTGTTCGACCCACTGAGTTGCGTTAACTCGTTTACAAACACCGTTTTGTAATTTGCATTTTCTAATGTAGAATTAATTCTTCATTACGACAGCTTGAAAACGACAATGGTGGAAAACGATATTAACCCTAGAAGTAACGTGACACTAAATCCATACCAACAAAAAAGACATTGGAAAGCAACACTTACAATAGGAGTGTCCTTAATGCTGAGATGAGGCAGAGGGTCAGTGGAGCTAACATTCACCGGAGCGAGTGGTGCTCCCATAACTCCAAGCAAAAGCCTCAGATCAGACCTCTGTTTGTAAGCCATGGAAGCGGTGATTGACGGAGCCCTATACAGATGACCTTTCACCCAGTTCCCGATAACCGACCCGGACCGTTTAGACTCTCCGAGTTCTGACGCAGCCGGATCGGGTCCCTCAATCAACGGTGCAAGCGTTTCGCCACTCAAACTCCCCGATCTTCCGACAAATGACTCCTGGTACGGCGACTGCTTAGGCTTCAGTCGAAGCAGCCCCGACATTGGCGAACCACTCCTCGCCGGACTCCGGGCACGTGACCTCGCCGGCGATAAACCACTGACCACCTCGTCTCTTAAAGTGGAGAAAAAACCTTGTTTCCTTTCCATTGTTTGCTAAAACAACAAACCCCTACGATCTTAATTTCAAATTTTAGATGAAAGAAGAGGTATGAACACTTGTGTATTCTCTCACTAAGGGCGGATTACGACGTCTAGAGAGAGAAACGATCAGCCATTTTTATCTATTGATTGAGGTCTGTGAATTGCAGAGGAGAATTGGTTGAAATAACTGCAAAATTTGTTGGGATTTTGGTGGGGGTATGTATGCGAATTCCACTGTTCAACTGCGAGAAGACACAGGATTATATCGTACGACACTCCCTATGTTAACTATGCTAGGCTGCGCTGACACTAGAGAGTCGGGATCACCTGTAACGCATCATAATATCATATACACATATGAGAGATCCCAAGGGGTGAAATTTCTCTACATTCTTTTCCTAACTTTAATTTTTATTTATTGTATTTAATATTTATTAATATTAATAATTAATTAAACAAAATGCTTTTAATATAAAATCAAACATTTAGGACTGGTATAAATTATTGACTCATGTTTCCGGTAATAATTAATTTGTAATATTAAAAAATAATATTTTTTTATAAAAATTAAATGATATGTTGATTGTGCACGAAAGAGTTATAGCGTATAAAAACGTGTTTTGTGATGTATCTTATATATTTATTACAAAATATTAATTTTACATTTTTTTATCGTATATATTTCACTTTTTGTGGACCCCATATTCTGATGTGACATATCATACTCGTCCAATACCCTAAAACATTATATGATGTTCGGACTTCACAGAGACCGGAATGCAAACTAGGAACTGGTTGTAACGGTTATAGCGTGGCCTAACGGTGGAACGACTACAAAATGATGACGAAATGTGACTGTTAGATGAGTTAAGATCTGTACAAATGCAAAGCATTAGATACTATTTTTTTTTCTAATCACACTGTAATAAATTTAGATTTTGTTATGAAATGGTTGTTATAGATATCATATGTGTAATAAATGGCATTTAATTTTTATATGAAATGACAATCATCACACATATATCGTATTAATATGAAATCATATTTACGATTACGTTCTTTTATGGAATTTAATGTATAAGAATAGTGGTTTTATAAGCAAAAATAATTATAAGTATTTAGAGTGTAAAAAAACATATTAGTATTTAGTTTTCTCGCACACATGTTTTGTAATGTCGAATCCAACACTTCATAGGAAACATGAATGTATTGAATAAGAATATCCATGACGGGTTTTTTGGGAGATTTTTAGGAGCTTTTTAAAGGTGAAAAACGTGAAGGTGAGGTGTTTTGATATGGTGACAACCTTTTCGTTTGAGGATTTTTGTGATGTTTTTTGGTTAAAGATCGTAACTGTATGACCTGCTTTTTTAGAGGTTTTTCGTATATGATCGGTTTTAATTTTATATAATTTTATAAGAGTTTTGTGTTTAATCAGTTTTATATAATTAATGAATAATGTAAAATAAATACATGATTGAAGTATTATATTTTTTTATATATTTAATTTTATATCAAAATTGTAGATATTTTTATAATCATTTATATATAATATATATTATTAATATATTTAAATAAAAATATGTGTAAAATAAGTACGTAATTAAAATAACAATATTTTATTATATATATATATATGTATAAATTTTAATATATCAATTTATATAAATAATAATATTCATGATATAAAGTAAAAAAAATAGCGGGACCTTGGAAATTTTGAAAAAAGTTATGAAATATTTTTTAAAGAGGTTTTTGTCATGGTAGAGATATGTCATATGTTTGAAGTTTTTGAGTTGATTTTTTCATTAACATGGATATCCAATTCATTATGCGAGCCGATTAATTGCAGAGTGACCATCCGCTTTGTGTGTAACTCGGAGTCACCGCATCTTAACCTCCATGGCCACAATGGGATTTTTATTCCTCCTTGGATTCGAACCAGAGATCTCCAGACACTTTTGACCTGTGAAGCTCAAGCTTAAACCAATCAAACACCATTTTTATGATCGAGTTGTTGAATTGCTAACGAAGTAGAATGAAAAAACTCGATGAAAAAACTCAACATTGTGGATGCTCTAACAAGAACAACTAACTTGAATATCAAATTCTATCTATACCCCGTCTACTAAAAACCAGTGACGAAAGCCACCTTGAAAGTTACGAGTCAATTGACCCAAGTCAAACCTTTTCAAAATCTCATTGCAATCATTAAACTTTTGTTACTCTAATAAATTAGTTCATCATATGTTACTTGTCCCATATGCTTAAACCAGTTGTCAAGAATTAAAATATATAAAATTTTATAATTTGCTATTCAGTTTAACCGAAACAGTAAAAGATTTTGAAACTAAATCGAATAAGTTATTATTATTTTGTTAATTGAAGTATTTAACTCGAAAACCAAATAACCTGGAACAATTTTGGCTCGGTTGGTTATTCAGTTTCGGAATTTATTTTATACCCCTAAATCTGACTCGATCAGTTAAGTTTCTGAATCCGCTACCGACTAAACCTATTATTAAGGGCTGTTTTTTTTTAATAAAAAAGCTCTTAATGTCCTATTAAGTCTGAATCAGTCAAACATAAAAGGATTCAATGTGTTTTTTTTCTTTTTTCAATTAAGAGCTTAAAAGCTCTTATTAGGTCTGAAAATTTAAGTGGTTGCGAAACCTCTTATTACCTCTTGTTTCAAATCGTCGCCTACCTACTCTGATCTCTTTGCGCTCGATTTCTCTAGATCAACTCTTCTGTCTCGATCTCTCATCTCTCAACTTTGTCAACTGTCGATCCATATCAACTCTCGATCTCTCATCTTCAAACTTCAGATTTCAGACGCAAAAAACAAACAGTCTGACTGATTCAGATTTCAGACTTCAGCACAACCTCTTAAAAATCAGAAGTGAATTCAGACTTCAGATTTCAGCACCTTTTAAAAAACAAACGCCACCTAAATAACAAATTAACACTAAAACCAGTGAATTTACATTTTTAGCTCTTAACCTTGACTGTACCTAATTTCATTTTTAGCCCTTATAGTTTTTTTGTTTTTTACTTTCAATATTTTCTATATTTTTGAGTTACACTTATTACTTTTCTATTTTTAACTTTATACTTTAACCATATTAATTAATCAATAATGTATGAACAAAAATGTGTATTTTTCAATATTATAAACTTAACTGTATTTTTAAGTTTAAAATAAATTAAAATTAACATATGATTATTTATTTATTAAAACTATATTAATTTAAGTATTGTATTCTTAAAATTAAAATAAATAAATAAAATACCATTTATGATTAATCATTATTTTATAAAATAAAAGACGGTATTAGAGTCAAAATACCATTTTTTTTATATTATCAATCATTTAAATCAATACATTCAAAGTATTGACGAGATTATTATGATGGTGTAATTTGTTCGTTATAAAGCAATTACTTGCATGCTAAGAATGTGTAGTACCAAATAATCAATGAATGTCAAATAGTCATCACTTGTGGGATAAAGGTTTAAAATGGAGCTTATTTTGAAGGTATGGATGAGATGATTATAATGAGATCTTGACTAAAATACACGTTCTAGTAAATTAAAATTACAAAATTAACCCTCAATTAAATCGTTTGCAACAATTAACCCTCCATTTAACATTTAGCATCAACCGGTGCGTAGAATGACCTAATTGCAAAAAACAAAAATCGAACTTGATCGATGTGACAAGGCCTAGCCGTCGGCAGCTGACCTTTACGCACCGGCCAGTGCATGATGCGTAAGGGGCCACCCGACACCCCAGCCTACTTTGACTCCTATTTTGTCAATTTTCTTTTATACCCCTTATAGAATGCAAAACCATCCAATTTGTACAAATTGTGCAAACCACCCTCATCCGTCGATTTTATTGTTTAATCTTATGAATTTTTTTTCATGAAATTGTTTAATCTTGTGAAATTGTTTCATATAATACTTTTTTTTGATGAAGTTGTTTTATATATCGTTATGAAACTGTTTCATATAAATACTTAATGAAATTTTAATTAAACTGTTTCATGTATTTCTCTAAAATTAATGAAGATGATAATATTCATTATTAACACCCTCCACAATAAAAATGATTAATCAACCTCCCATAATTACAAAAAAAATGAACAAAATAAAAAAACTATGATTGGTTGAATGAGGTTTGTATGGTGTATACAAATAACGTGGTTTGCAAAGTAAACATTCCCTCTCTCTTTATATATATATATATATATCTATACATAGGGGCTGGTTCAAATACTAACCAAAACTATTGTGCAAACTATGTTAACCCGATTTTGATCGTTCATTTTCTCATCAAACGGTCCTTATTAAATGAGACTATAAAAATAATCATTTAATTAATATATTAATTGAGATGCCTGGTGAACATTTATATGAACATGGTGAATGTTCATGGACATTACATGGATATGAACACCATGAACACCGTGAACATCGGAATTACCTCATGATCAATTAGAGGGATCTTAAAAGATTTGTAACTCCCAAATAATTATTAGGGAATTACATAAAGGTCAAATTACAAAATGACCCTTGTATTCAATTTATAAGTTACATTTGAACATAAAATAAAGAAAGAATGTGATTGGTTGATGTTGGTTAGTAGATTTAACACAAAAAAATGGGTTAGTATTTGAACCACCCTATACATACATATATATATAAAGGGTTAGGTTCACGTGAGACCAGAGATTTTTCGTGACACCCGTAAGACCAATTTATATTCATTGATCAACTTTAAAAGCTAATGATCTAATGGTCTAAAGTTGTACGGTGGCAATTTTGTGATTATTGAGAAGTCTCGTGGCAATTTTGTGATTATGAATGTTCAGATTGTAGATCTAAATCCAAGGGTTGAGAATTGGTCTTACGAGACTCACTGGTTTCACATGATCCCAAGTATATATATATATATATATAGGGTTGACTTCACGTGAGACCAATGGTTTTTCGTGAGACTCGTAAGACCAATTTATGTTCATTGATCAACTTTATAAGCTAAAGATTTAATAGTCTAAAGTTACACAGTGACAATTTTGTGATTATGAATGTTCAGATTGTAAATCTAATCCAAGGGCTGAAAATTGGTCTTACAAGTCTCACGAAAAATCATTGGTCTCATATGATTCCAAGTGTGTATATATATATATATGATTGTTATTAAATATCACCAATATGTTGTAATCCAATTTTTACATCGAAAAAAATTATCTTCTCCAAACTTTCAAGAATCAATGCCAACTGTGATTGAGAAAGTTAGTATACGTGTTTTTTATGGAGGTTTGTGGCAGTTAGCCAACGACGTGGTAGATTATATTCCAGAAACGAAAAAAGTGTTGTGTTGTTACCAATACAATTAACATTTTCAGGTTTGATTAATTATTTAGCTAGAAAATTAAACTTATCAGATTTACAAAATTATTTTAAATTAACATATAAATCTATGTCATCTGGTTCAGTTGTCGAGTTATTTAACACCAATGATACAAGACAAGCTTCTAACTTAGATGATTCAATATACATTATAAGGGTTCGTTTGTTTGCGGGATTTGGATTATAATGGATTTGAAATTATTGTTGTGCTTGGTTTGTAAGATTTGTAAAGGAATTGGATTCCATTATTTATAAATAATTTATAAAAAAATGATAAAAATAATTAAATTATATTTTTATTAATCAGTTATTACAAAACAAATGTTTTTTAATATTTTTTAAAAACCTTATTGCATACAATCCCACGAAATCCCATAAAATCTCGAACACTTCTAAGGATGTCAAAATCCTATGTTTTTAATTAAATCCTAGGATTTCAAATACAGACAATACAACAAACCAAACATGAGATTGGAATGTATTTGAAATCCACGTATTCCGACACCGGCACGTTCTTCCCTTCTGCATCTTTATCTTCACCTAATCTAAACAACCATAACCCTCCATCGTCACTGATTTCTTTTTCCTAAAATCATGAACGACGACAACTCATAATCGAGAAGAAAGAAAATCATTCACAAAGAAATACTAAAAAAAGTAAAAGAAGGTACTCTAACATATAAAGAACTGAGATAGTCTTCAGATATTGATGTCGATTTGCTTGAAAAACCAACACTCAAATTTTATGCCCTACGGCTTATTTGCAACATTGACAATGGTCGCTCGAGAAACTATCACTTAGATTTTCTGCCAAATGGCTGATTTGCAACATTGACAATAGTTGCCTTTTATAGCCACAAATATATTAAATGCTGTGTGTTAATTTTAACGCATGTCTTCATCTGATTTGTTAATCCGTTCATTGTTCTACTCTTCATTTGGCATTTGAGTATCCCATAGCTTCCTTGCACAAATTCAGATTTGATAAAATATGATCTTCGTTTTGTATTTCATATTCTAGACAAAAATGCTAAAGCTTTTCTAAGTATTCATCAGATGTATTTGTGAAATTATCAAATCAAACAGTCGATTCGAATAATAACTAATAACGATATCTAACAGATTTCCAACTAATAACGATTTCCCACACCCACTTAACATTACTTGAATTTTCTCTTCGCAGAAAAACTAGTAAATCGTTAGAATGGATATGCCGATGTTGTGTGCTTGGGGAACCATTCAAGTAAGACCCCCTTGCTGGAAAACTCTAGTTCACAGGGATTTGGAGACAGGGGATTGCTTATTGCAGAACAAAACCATCTAAACAGGTAAAAAAATTGGTGTAAACAGCGATTCTCTGATACGTTACATCATTTTTAAAGCCAGATATAAATTTTAAGTATATTCCATATTGCTAGTTTATGTAGAGTATTAATCATAACCTTGTGTCTATTAGTTATTACAAATTTAACCATAAAATTTGTAAAACACATTTAAATAAATAAAACATTTATATTTAATCATTTGAATAGTTATTTCATTAATGATGGCAATAACGCATTCTGTAGATCAAAATACACTTCTTTACCTCTGATTTTGTTTAAAACCGAGTACAAAATTGCTGGAATCAATTGTTACCATCCATCATTGTTTCTACCTCTATTAGTGACATTTTCTTGCAAGTTAGATCGATCCATCAAGATCACATTTATCATTGATTATCATGTTATGTAAGATAATGAATGGTGTCATTATGACATGTAGTACTTTTTTTCGAAAAACAAGACGGTCCCGTCATAATTGTGAAGCAAGATTCGAGAACTCCGAAAACACGTTCAACATCCATTTGACATGTTTCTTGTGGTACAACACAAAATAGGTATCCTTTATTTCTTTCTTGTAATATATATATATATATATATATATATATATATATATATATATATATATATATGTACAAGGGTTTAATCTTGTGAAGACTAAAAAAAGGTTGAGAACCGTGAGGACGAACTAAGCCTTAATTTGGTTTTGATCCTATGATTTTAATTGAAAATCGTTTTTAATTTAAAAAGAGCATAATCGTTTTGGTAACAAGATTCACCAGATGAAACATACAGATTCATTCACCAAATAAAACACACAGATTCACCAGATGAAACATGTACTAATTCACCACATGAAATCAAACACAAATTTTCATAAACATGATATTTCACTTAATGAAATTCAAATATAATATTCATGTATATCTTAATTCACCACATGGCAAGATCCGGTGGTGTAAGATGGATGGCAATTCGTTATGTTGGTGGACATACCATAGTTATTGATGTGGGCTGTTCTGTCACGTATGCAAAGCTGATTGTTAAGTTTTAGGTGGTGTGTGGATTTCTCGTCAATTTCAAATGTAAGGTGCCAACTGAAGATCTCAATCTCGTGGTGACTATTACTAGTTATGAGGATCTCGTTGCTGTTGTTGAGGAGTACAATCGAGTTTCTCCAAATTTGAAGATCAGAGTTGTTCTTTTCCCCGTCGGATTGTTGAAGACAATATCTTCTGTTTTCATCTGCTATTTTGCTTGTTGATTTTCTTGTCACCACACTGCCGCCGGATCCAGCGATGGCTAATATCGCAATCACAAAATGTACACAACAAAGTTTGGCTAATATATATTTTTTGGCTGGGACCGGTAACTATAACCGGTTATAGGAATGCTTAACTAGGCTTAGTATTTTCGACCGGGACCGGTTATGACCGACACTGTTGAGGCCTGAAATCGGTAAGGCCCGACCCGTTACTGGTTTTTGGCCATCACTACCCCATGGTCCTCAACCTTCTTATGGTTCTCATTTGATTACAGTCCTATATATATATATATATATATATATATATATATACACATATATATACATATATAGGGATGGTTTTAAATACAAACTGTGTAATTCTTACAATCCATAATCAATGTTTATATTAGGGAAACAATTGAGATATTTATGGACAATCATCATTATTCATTAATTATGATTGATATATATATATATATATATATGTGTGTGTGTGTGTGTGTGTGTGTGTATATGTGTATGTGTGTGTGGTATATTTCAAATGCAACCATATCCATTTGTACAACCAATGCAACACAATCAATTGATATATTTATGGAAATAATGAGAGTTCATTTATTATGATTTGAATATTTATGGAAGATGATAGAGTTCATTAATTATGATCAATACTTTATATTATGAAACAATCAAAACATTTATGAAATCACATATTTATCAAATTAAATGGACAGTTGAGATTAAGTTGTATTGGTTGTATAAATGTAAAATGTTGCATAATAATTCACCTCTTTCTCTCTCTCTCTCTCTCTCTCTCTCTATATATATATATATATATATATATATATATATATATATATATATATATATATATAT
>NC_037529.1:62879651-62896696 GCF_001531365.2 Cynara cardunculus var. scolymus
AAAAAGTAGATGGGGGTGGTGGGGGTGGCCGGAGAAGAAGTAGACGAAGGAGAAGAGTACCTAAAGCATCTAGGGTTTTATAATTATAACATTACCAATTTACCCTTTATGTTAGTTTAGGATATAACATTAATTATTTAAATGATTGGCTCATATTGGTTCTCACAGTTACCACAAACAACTCAGTTCTCATTTGATTAATCCCCTATATATATATATATATATATATATATATGGGCAAGTTTAAACGAGAAGTGAAACGTCATACGAGAAGGCGAAAAGTTCCAATATCATATATGATTACACGTATGATACCGAAGTTTATTCATATATGATTAAACACGTGTTGCATTAACAACACATAGACACTTAATCATAATATGATTATATATAATATATAAAAGGAAGGTTTCATTTATAAAATCATCCAATTCTAACAAACCACATAAACTGATATTAGCCATTCATCTAGTCTAATAAATATATGATTTTATTTTGTTTACTAATCTAAAGTCATGATCATAATGAACGAACCTTATCATTTTTCATATATATCTCAATTATAATTAGTTAATCTTGATAATTGTCCATAAATATCTCTATTGTTTCCTAATATAAGCATTGCTTATGGTTTGTATACTTTGTTAAAATTAGATGACAATCAATAAACCAACACGTGTTCTCTTATGGAAGATATGTGCACAATTATGAACAGGGGCAATTATGTAAATTGCCTAACCACATCAAAATAGAAAAAAAGAAATCGATGATTCCATAATTTACTCTATATATGGTCGATTCGGTTCCAATTTTGAAGGTCGGTGAAATCCAAACATTGATAGGAGATCATAGACAATTTGGGAGATAATCATGGCGGGAACAACCGGGAAACATGTAATTTTTTCATTTTTAGGGTTTACATCTTGACGATTTCCGTTGAATGATGTGAAGAATAGTTTTCGTTTCGATAGGCAAAAGAATTGCCAAGACGTGAGCCTCTATCAAAAAATGAAATGGAAACGATTGAATCGATTACGCAGTGAAACTTGGTGAATATACCATCCGTTTTTTTTTTTATATGGGACTACAGGGAATAGATGAAATAAATCAAAAAAAGTAAGCCTCTATCAAGAAGCGAAAACGGTGAAGACATTGACTAATGAAGAAGGAAGTAGAAAAGGGTTGATTGTTGCTTGGTAACATCATACATACATTCATCAACGATGTTGGTTCATAATATGGCTCTTGTTCATAGGAAAACTTGTTCGTCAATGAACGTAGTGTTAGGATTATGCAGTTGCAAGAAGTGGTTCGTCACTCAGCATTGACATATGCATTTATATTTAAAATGTTCACTTAGGACTATAAATCTATAGTGTAGTTGGTAAAGAAAAGAACTTGGATCACTAAACAACCGTTTTCACTTATGATGTTGTTTTACGTATGAACCTGTTTCATTAATTATATTCTTTCTGTATTTAGCCTGTTATAGTTAAGGAATGGTTCCCCTGTGATGTTGTCTCTGACGACAGTAAGTATTTCTTGATTAACCATCGATAGTATGTTGTAGACAATGAATAGATTTTGAAAAAGAAATACCAAAAACAATTCAAACAAATAACCTCCCATAATTATCTGTGAGATAATTATGGAAACTGTCTTTAAAAACAAACCTATAAAACTACCCTTCAGACCTGTAACAACCGTGGGATCAAACCCAATCATTTGCTGAAATCTGATAGGGCCAATTTAGTTAACAAAGTTAACACTAATCTATTGATTAACAAAAGACTAGGCTTATATATATATATATATATATATATATATATATATATATATATATATATATATATATATATGGAGTGATCATATGAAAACCGCCTTCATTTGTGTAAACCGTGCAAACCACCTTCATCTGTCGATTTCATTGTTTAATCTTATAAAAAAATTTCATGAAATTGTTTCATATAATACCTTTTTTGATGAAGTTGTTTCATATATGATTGTGAAATTGTTTCATATATGATTGTGAAATTGTTTCATATAATACTTAATGAAACTGTTTCATGTATTTCTCTAACATTAATGAAACTGTTTCATGTATTTCTCTAACATTAATGAAACTGTTTCATGTATTTCTCTAAAATTAAAATAATGAAGATGATAATATCTTTGATTAACACCCTCCACAATAAAAAATGATCGATCAGCCTCTCATAATTACAAAAAAATGAACAAAATGAAAAATTATGATTGGTTGAATGCGGTTTGCACGGTTTGTATAAATTGAGTGGTTTGCATTTGATCGCTCCCCTATATATATATATATATATATATATATATATATATATGTATGTATATGGGAGGTTTATTTTACAAACTCTTTAATTCCAATAAACTGTGCGAACCACATCTTAGACGTTCATCTAGTTTAATAAACATATGATTCTGTTTTGTTTCCTAATCTAAAGTCATGATCATAATGAATGAACCTTACCATCTTCCATATATATAGGCGAAAAATCGTGTGAGAATGAGAGTTAAGGTGAAAAGCGCAAGAAAGTATCTGGACCCGTGATCACCTTTAATCTCAAACCAATCCATGAATCGTGTTTGATACTGGGATTGATCTGATGCATCTCGGTGCATCACATCCTAATTTGCGTCCAAGGGTGGAGATCCCTTTTTACACTTCTCACATTAACTCTCATTCTCACCCTAACCCGACCATATATATATATAGGGTTGGGTTCATGTGAGATCAAAGGTTTTTCGTGAGACCCGTAAGACCAATTTATATTCATTGATCAACTTTATAAGCTAATAATCTAATGGTCTAAATTGCCCGGTGACAATTTTGTGATTATTGAGAAGTCTCGTGGCATTTATGAATGTTCAGATTGTCAGATTGTAAACCTAATTCAAAGGTTGAGAATTGGTCTTACAGGTCTCACAAAAAACCATTGGTATCACATGATCACAAGTCTCTCTCTCTCTCTCTATATATATATATATATATTTATTTATTTATATATATATATATATATATATATAAAGTCTCGTATTTATTTTCAAATAATTATAGTTTGATCATTGTGGTTGCCATTTTGTTACACTTTGAGTCCCTCTAACTAACTTTCATTAAAAAGTCAGTTAACTCGGGAATGTTTTAGTCTTCTTTCCCTTCTTTCCGGATTCTCATATATATAATCTTATTTTCCTTGTAAACTCCATATCCAGTAGCTAGATAAGCGAGAGGGTAAGGTTTATGGTTGAAACTTGAAAGTTGCAACTAGCAAAGGGAAAGAAGAGGGTGGACGAGCCTCAGAAGGAAAGTTATAGTCTACAAATTGGTCCCAAAGCGGATTTTGATGAAACCACCGCCAACAATGGAACTCATTTGGACTACACGATCAACAAATTGGTGAGTGGTCGGGTTAGATTCAGATTTTTGATATGCGTTTGTTTCAAGTTTAGGGTTTACGTTTTAGGCTTTGATACGAGATCTTTGATTCTTGCCACACACAAAACCTATGAGAGCGGGTTGGTTATGTGTGTTGCTAGAGGGCCTAGATGTATTTAATAGAATTAAGGGATGAAAAGCAGGGTTTTAGTAAATTACAGGGACTAAAAATGTAACTATCTCTATAACTTAAAGGAAGGAAACAATTCCCTTATATGTCTTTTTCCGGCGCATTTTGACTGGCAAAGAAAGAAGTTAGTGCTTTAACAACAAAAGGTGGGCCCTCGATGAAATCTACGGTCCAAGATTTTTAGTACCAAAGGGGCCCGCTTCACACGTACAACCAAGCAAGTACTCCCCATTTGTGTTATGGCAATATCGCTTAATTACATCTTCTAATGGGCCCCACTTCATAATAAATATTCGGTTTCGGTGTAACTTTTATCGGCTTGAATGCTATACTTCATAATTGTATCCGTCAATATATGTCGCTTGTAATGACAAAAACTCTTAAAAACCACTTTTTATGCGTAAAGTATTGTTTATTAATACATATTACTTAAAATTCAAGAATACAAGTAGATTGTGCGTAAGTACAACTTATTAAAGCTCCATATCTGAATTTGTGTAACTAACTGTAGATAAACATAATCAAATACAAAATAAACATCTCATTTTAAATATAAAAAATTTAAAATATTATTAGGATAATTATTGAGTTCTAACATAATATATTTAATTATTATCTTTATAAAATGTTATATTATTAAACAAAAAATAAATTATTTCGTTATCAAACTTAAATTAAATTATAATAAAAAATAAATTACATAAAAAATAAGAACTTTTAAATAGTTAATTCGATACTAACATTGATATATATATACTTTTTTCAAATTTATATTTTATTCAAAAATAAAATCATTATTATTTTTTAAAAACACATAAAATCGTAGAGACAAATAATAAAATAAAACATTAAAATTGAAATGTATCTCGTTGTATTGCGCGAATACTTTTCTAGTATCTCAATAATTGGTTTTAGAAAAAGAGTTAGTAAAAAGTAGATATGAAAAATAAAAATTCAACTTGATTTTGGTAATTAATAATATTTGAATATTATAATTAATTTAAAAGAGAAATAAAATAGGAAAGGGAATGTGTGGGTATTAGAAACAACGTAACATGCCATGTGACTCCATATAATCAAAGAGGCAAAAGAATCAAAGCACTTGGATATTGTTGTGTTATATATTTCTTGTTATTACCGTAAATGGAAATAAAACCAAACAATCGTTTTGGACGGAATTAAACACATTTCCCAAATTAACCTTATCTCTCTCACTTCATTTATGATTTCTCTCTCTCTCTCTTTATAATCAGTGGTGGGTTTCAGATTTTTGTCGAGTGTATATACATTTAAAGTGGATCAAAAACCTGTAAAATTGTCCAATTTATCTTTAGGGGACATTTGGTACACTGAACAAAGACATGACAGAACAAGGTTTCATGTCCCATGTTTGGCATGAAATTTATGTGAAATAAAGTGGAACAGACCTGTTCCACCCCTACCCCATGGAACAAGGTAGAACGGACTTATATTTTACCAATATAACCTCAAAATAAAACTTAATTCTCTTCTAAAACATCAAATAAGTCTCTCTTTTACATTTTATTCATTCTTTAAATTTTATTTATGGTATTTTATGTTTCTTAAACTTTTATTTTACTGTCCTTCAAAATATTATTTTTATACGGTTTCTATATTTTTATTAATTTATGTAATTTATTATATATTATTAATAAAAAATAATGTAGAAAAGAGATAAAAATAAAAATAGTTAACCACAAATTTTTTATTTGGTGTCATTTTAATTGTTTTGACAAAAACTTCAAATGATATATTATGTTATAAAAAATAATTATTGTATTATAATTTAATAAATTACATACATTGTTTTCTTGATTTTATCACCGTCAAGTATTGCGTAAGGTTCACACATGCAATTTGTTGTTTTCGATGAGTTTTGTATGTTTTTCCTTGATCAGAGTAGTAAATATTCGATGTTGATTTTACATGAGTGATTGTAGAGGTGATAGATGAATTCTTTTGTTTTATAGAATCCAAGTTTTGTGAATGTGATGATACTATATGGGATCACTAGCCAAATTATTTTCTTGATGCTTATATTTTATTTACTATTTGATATTTAATCCATTTTAATTGATTGTGCGCTTGTTGGTAATAGTTTTTTCTTCTTAGTATGGAATGCATATAGATTTGCTTTAATAATAGATTCTTGATGCTTATATTATATTTACCTTTTTCATATATATCATTAGTTGATTATGAAATCATGTATTTTTGCAAATAGTAGTGGTTTGATGTAAGTTATACTTTGCACACCGTATTTGTTAACATTTATATTGATTGTTTAGTGGAAAAAACACTAAACATCTCACTGGGAGTAAATTGGTCATTTTAACAAGTTTTGTCCAGTCCTGTCATGTCTCACCAAACACTGAACAATTGTCCTGTTGTGTCCTGCCCTATTCTGTCTTGTCCTGTCATGTCTGTGTACCAAACGCCCCCTAAATGAATTTTACCATTTAGAGGATTTTTTAATTGCTTTTTGGTCGATATTCATTATATTGTTTAATATACTGAAACACCCCTTAAAGTTTAGCGGAGCACCTTTCATACCCTCAAAAAAAACAATTATACTTGCGAAAATAAGTTGAGCGGATGCATGGGGGCCTACTCGGACATATGTAGGTCCGCCTGTGTTAGTAATGAATACAATGTTTTAATAAAAGATAATTCGAAAGTAAATTACTATATTAAAGAAAAAAAATGAAAATAAGATGTTATAATAAAAAAATTTATAAGCATAAGTTGATATGTCATGCATTTAAACACTTACTAGTATAGTCTCAGGGCATACTTTGGTTCAGCAGGCCGGTGTAACACAACCGACTGCTGGTAACTATGACCGTTGGCTTATATGACTCTAGATCGGATGCAACTAGAAGTTAGTCGATTTCGTAGGATCGGCACCCCGGGACTCAGATTGGGACCAGCCGTACCACTCAGGGTCGGCACTAAGGCGTCTATGACGTCATAGGCATTTTTTCCGGGTGGCAACACAACTTCGACCCTTCCTTCTAAATGGGGGTGCCCAAGGCACCTCATCTTGTTAATCATTTATATATATGAGCGATTAAATAAAAACCACTCCAATTTGTAAAAACAGTAAAAACTACTCTCATCTGTCGTTAATCTTGTGAAAAAATTTCATGAAATTGTTAATCTTGTGAAATTGTTTCATATAATACTTTTTTTGATGAAGTTGTTTCATATGTGGTTATGAAATTGTTTCATATAATACTTTTTTTGATGAAGTTGTTTCATATGTGGTTATGAAATTGTTTCATATGTGGTTATGAAATTGTTTCATATACTACTTAATGAAATTTTAATGAAACTGTTTCATGTATTTCTCTAAAATTAAATTAATGAAGATGATAATATCCATGATTAACACCCTCCACAATAAAAAATGGTTCATCAACCTCTCATAATTACAAAAAAATAAACAAAATAAAAAATTATGATTGGTTGAATGAGGTTTTCACGGTTTTTATTTGATTATAAAGAAGATCTGTTTTAACCTGTGCAAAATGTATGAATATAATACAAGGCTATTAAGGATTTTTTTTAACTGTTCTTCATATTCCCTGAAATTAGTTGATGTATACATAATTGATCAGCCACCCTCGGACTTTACTGTTTGCAACATGGGAGCAGATATGGCTCCGACCATTCCAGATGCTCGCCAATTAATTATTTTCGAAAATTTGTTTGGTTTTTTTATTAAATTTATTAATAATATGATAGTTAAAATATATATATTATATTTAGTTTCAAATTGGGTTGTTGCTTAAGAAGCAAGGGTTGGTGCTTTTTGGAGCGTCCACGTGATAATGGCATATTATTGCCATTTATGTTTTTATAAAATGGAATATTCTCACATCATATTTTAAATAAATCTAAACCAATAAATTCGTCCATATGGTTTGTTGGAAAATACTGAATTCATCCTTCTACTTTTAAAAATACGGTTTTCACCCTTCATACTTAACGGTAAATTACTGAAGAAATTATAGTGGAAACCACGGGAACGAAAACTACATTTCCAAAAGCACAAGGACGAAAAGCAACAATTTTTTAACAAACCGTGGAGATGTAAAAGAAAACTGATATAAATATATAATACCGCTCTACATTTATTTATTTTCAACCAACAAACGGGACTCACACAAGAAAATGTCAAAAGTAAACTAAAATAAGCGTATAGAACCACAAGGGTGGTGTCTGATTGGTTTGAGCTTGGCTCCAAATGTCAAAAGTACCAGAAGGTCACAAGTTCAATTCCAATGAGAAATAAAAACCCTCTTGTGACCACAGAGGTTCAAATGCGGTGACTTCGGACTATCTGCAAAGCAGGTGGTCGTCCTGAGATTAGTCGGCTCGCATAGCGGGTTCGATATCCAGATTAAAAAAAAACCGTTTATCAATTCTAAATTATAAACCTAAATTTTTATAATTAATTTGTGTTTTATTTTATACTAATTATTCAGTTCATTTGCTTGAATTCTTCGGATATGCTGTAGCAAGAAAAAAAAATAAGTTTCCTAAAAAGCACCAATACAGTGTTTTTTCTGTATTTCTTAAGGTTAAAACTATAAACATAAGTTTAAGATGATCGAGTTGGCTTAAGCTATTAGGTTTAAGATTATGCCTTTCGAAAAAGCTTGGGATTGAATTATGCTCTTAACAAAATCCCGTCTTTAGCTTAAAATATTGAATTTATGTTCTTAAAAAGTTGGTGAAAGCAACTACTGCCTTTGCTTGTAAATTCAAGCAACCAGCTAATTTATCATAATTCTTTGAAAGGTTTTGCAGTTTTCTCTCTTATAGATACTGCCAACGTCTGAAATTTCTAAATTTGCTTCTTGTAATAATGTTAAATTATTATACGATTATTTAAAAAATAATAAATAAAATAACGTAATAGCTTGTGATAAAAACGTGACGTTCGGATATGTTTACAAAGGTAGATAAGCAGCTTTATTCTATTATAAGATAACAACTTTTGTTGCAATTAGAATCAAATTAAGGTAACGTTTGATCTTTGATGTAATAAAGTTAATGGTTTTATAGCGTAATTTATTTATGGTTTTATCAAACATTTACTGGGTAAAGTGTTGTTTGACAAATATAAGTTATCTTATTTTTTGAGTATATATTTGGATGAACATAAACTAACTTATTAAAAACCTACTTAGAGTAGCGTTTTGGTAGCTCTTTAACACTTCTTTTCAATTATAACCGTAATTAATTTTAATTTTTATCTATTATTATTAATTATTAATAAAAAATTAAGTCTAAATTGTTAATAAATGTTAATTTCAATTAATTAATTAATTATTATTTTAATTATTAATTCACTTTAATTATTAGTTAATTTTAGCTATTAATAATATTATTTCAAATTACTAATTAATTTTAATTGTAAATTGTTCATCAATATTAATTACATGATTATCAAGAATTATTGTTAATCTTATCAATTATTTTTATATCATTATTATTCAACGTATTTAACGTTATAGAAATATTTAATTTCAGCTTAATGGTATTACATATAATACAATAAAAATAAAATAAAACATATAGTTATTATATTATAATAATTTATATTAAAAAAATAAAGAATAAAATCTTAAATCAAAGAACACATGCATATGCATTGGTAATTAGACGTAGAGGTGAAGTCATGTGTGGATCTTTTGTAAAAGCTTGTTTAATCATTGTGTTTTTTGTTCCATCGGACACTTCTTTGACTATAACCCTAGCTTTTTATGATTTTTTTATTTTTATTAATTTTATTATTTTTTACAGAAAAAACTGATATTTTGTATTCTGTAAAACCTAAATTCATATTATTCGGATGTTACTTGTAACCTCAACCTGTATCAGATAGAACCTGTCTCTAAGGAAATGGACATTTTTTGGCTCACTCAGCGGTCGAGGTTAGTAGGGATGGGATCAAACCTGTTGTCTATCTTGTATTTCTGATAAAATCGTCCTACCCTTTTACGAACTGAGTTACATGCCATAGACAATTATATTATGATATTCTTTTACACTACAGCTACAGGATTAAATCTTTGCTTATTTGTATAAGTGCATCAGCTCGAAACCAACTGTGTTATGCCATGATTTATTATAAACTCCCTTACCTTTGTATCCATGACAAGAAACATGAAGAGATCATGATATGACACTATCATCATTTCCCATAGGGAAAATATATAAATATTTGCATGGTCCAGATACACAAACGTTATTTGAACGCAATCTAGGGTTTTCTTTACAAAATTGAACAAAAGACAGTGGTTTTACGATCAAAACAAAAATAAATGTATGGAAACTTAAATGAAAACAAAATCGTTTCTTGATTTAGAAGGATACAAGAAATTTGCGAACGCAGTTGTATGTCTTCATGTTCATACTCATAATTATCTCCATTGCGGATTCTAAATCCAAGATATGGAAACAACGTTTTGAACACTTCCTAAAAGATGTATGTCTCAATTTCGAATGATGAAGTTTATGCTATAAATTATATACATAGTTAAGGGTATTCAAAAATCCAACCAACCCGACTAACCCCACCCAATTTAATGCGAAATAATCTAACTCGAAGCAACCGGATGTCTAATCAAGTTATAGAATTTTCAAATTGTAGGTATTGGGTTGAAATCGGGTTGCGATCATTTGAATACAATCCAATGAACCTGATATCCTTTAATTTCTTAGATTTAATATGACTGTTAAGTCTCTATTAATATATGCACAAGACAATTACACCGTCACATACTTATAAGGAGTATGAATAAGCTATGATGTACCGAATTATCAACCCGACCAATCCGTACGGTTTAGGTTGCAGTTTGGTTTAGATTAGGTTGGGTTAAGATTTTTCAAACCGCAAACATTGGGTTTGATTGTTGAAATGCTTTCAACTCGATCAACTCAACCCATAAGCACCCCATAAATAATAATAATTCTTTTTTAATTAAATTTTCACATAAAGATTAAGAAAAGATGAAAAGACTATTCAAGAAACAAGAATGGTGTAAGGAAGGAGGATGTGGTTTGAAGGGTCTATCATGATTTTTCTTGTTCTTGATATTGTTTTTTGGGTAGATGCCAAGTGATGATTGAAAAAACCTATCATAGAGTATCATCATATCAAATTTTATCAGTATCGAGTCTTGAATCAGTAATTATTTTATATCGGTTGGGTTAAAATACAAGTTGTTTATGACATCAACTTATTACCACGATAACTTTTCATAAATGAGTACACTGGATTTTGTCCCTATTGTTTGTTGTTTATAACCATTTTCATCCTTGGTCTTTAAAAACTGCTTTTTCCGTCACTACAGTTTCAATTTCATTTCCATTTTTCGTTCTGGAGGCTAACAAAGTTAGAATATTCAGTTAAGTTAACGAGAAATATGGTCTTTTAGCTTTTCTTTCCTAATTTTTTAAATTTTTATTAAATAATAGTTCATTGTACATGTTATTAAAGGTTGAGTACAAGTTATTGTAGATTTTGTAAAGAATTAAAATAAAAATAAAACATAAAATAATTATTTTTTATTCCCTTTGCCCCAAAACAAATATTTGAATATTATGTTGTAAATCAATTCAAAAACTAACTCCATAAATAAATTAATAATTATATAAATAAAAATATTTAAATTGAGGGGCCGTTTATCGAACACTTACTCGGTAAGCGCTTACCGGTAAAATTTTACACTATCACTTACTTACCGAGTAAGATTTTAGTCCACTAATACGGTATCGTATGCAACAATTTACCTGGTAAGTGCTAACCAGGGTAAGAGTCGTCGCCCTCACTTACCGGGTAAGACTCTCAGTCCTTGCATTCGCTTTTACTAGGTAAGATTTTTGGTTTTTGTCATATTCATAAGATAACATGATTTGATAAACGCTTATCCGAATAATCGTTTGGTAAACGGGTCCTGAGTCTTGGTTAAAATTTATAGCAATGAATATAAGGTAAAATCAATATGATAGCTAGGGGTGCTCATGGGTTGGGTTGATCGGGTTGAAGACATTTGAACAATCCAACCCAATGCTTGCGGTTTGAAAAAATATTACCCAACCCAACCCGTACGGGTTGGTTGGGTTGATACTTTGGTACGTTAAAATATTCTTTTAACCTTGAAGATGTTATTTCTCTACTCATAATTTATTTTTCATCATCAACCATTTGATACAACTGATCCATATTTCTTACGTATATCGCATTCAGTTAATTTTCTCAATTTACATATATATGTTCACAGTTACTAAACATATATATGAATAGGTTATATAGAGATGTGAATAGATTGAAAATGTGTATATGAAAAGCATACATGATAGTGTAATTGTGTAATGTATATATTAATAGAAATTCAACAATCATATTAAATCTAAGAAATAAAAGGATATCGGGTTCATCGGGTTGGGTTGAGTTCAAATAATAGTAACCCAATATCAACCAAATACCTACGGTTTGACAATTTTACAACTCGATTAGACACCGAGTTGCTTCGGATTGGATAATTTCGTGTTGGGTTGGGTTGAGTTGATCGGGTTGGTCAAGTTTTTGAGCACCCCTAATGATAGCAACCAATATAATAATGTCACAAATGTAGTAACTTTAGATGTCGAATGGTAGATGTGTCTTATAATTAATATAATATTTAAAATCATCTCAAATTACGTCATTTTATAAGTAAACGGTGTAGTTATTATAAATCATTAGTTTTTTAAGGTAAATTTTTTATAAAATGTTATTTTATTAGTTTGTTAATTGATTTAAAAAGTTATATTAAAAAGAGTAATTACACTTTTTGTCCCTATGGTTGCAATTAATTATCAAGTTTGGTCCTTTTTTTTTGACTAATTACATTTTTGGTAGTTTGGTTGTCATTTTGTTTCACTTTGCTTTTTCTGAAACTTGAATAAAAAAAGTCAGGCAACTTAAGAGTATTTTGTAGGAACACCATTTTAGCCCATGTACTAATTTGCCCATTAGACGGATTTTCTTCTCAGGTAGCTACCTCTCAGAGAAAATGGAAATAATCGAATTTGACAACATCATTAGAGACCCCATTCATCGTGAAGGTATTGCAGACTTTCTCAAACGACCAGATATGCCTATCAGGATCTTCATTCCCCTGAACAGGATTTGCTGAAGTAATTGAATAGTACCGTATTTGATCTTGAAAGTTCATGCAAATAAGAAAATAAAATCACGGTGAAATTGTAATATAATATTGAATATAGCTAATTATGCATTCTTCATATATATATAGTTTATTTCAAATACAACCTGTTGTATTTCTACAACCAATGCAACCCAATAAATTGAGATATTTGTGGAAATAATGAGAGTTCATTTATTATGATTTGAATATTTATGGAAGATGAATATGGTTCATTAATTATGATCAATACTTTATATTAGGAAACAATCAAAACTTCTATGAAATCACATATTAATTAAATAAAATGGACGGTTGAGATTGAGTTGTATTGGTTGCACAAATGTCATGAGTTGTATAATAACCAACCCCTCTCTCTCTCTCTCTCTCTCTCTCTCTCTCTCTCTATATATATATATATATATATATATATATATATATCAATAACTTAACATTCGTATTAAATCCGTAGTATACAAAATCATGGTCCATTGTGTTGGGTTGGGTTGAAATTACCCCAACCCAATAGATGTCGTTTGAAATAAGTTTGTATCAACTATGTATCGGGTTATCTCAGGTTGAGTTTTTTTTTTTTGGTTTTTTCAGGTTGGGTTGGCCGGGTTTTTGAACACCCCTAATTCCTTACCATTTTGCTTTAACGTCCACTGTTATATCTTTTGGCCCCTTTTTCCATGTTTCTTTTCTATCCTTCATTCAGTTTGATTTTTGCATTAAATCACCACACTTTCTATCAATTCAATGGATAACTGACTTCTTGTACAAACTTGCAAGAACTTGTAAAATCACGCTTCTTTGTTTAGAAACTGGGGAAACTACTCGGAATGTGGTACCAAAATGACACCAAAAATGGCATTATCAACCACCCCAAATTGAGGATTGCTTGTCCCCAAGCAAATTAACAATTAAAAAGAAATAAATATTTAAAACAACTTCATCCTAGCAATATTTGCATGACAACCAAGCGGGTGCACTTATTAAAACACATGTCACGTAAACAATGATAAAAGGTTTCAACATCTGATTGTACTTCCATATCAATTAACCAAGGCTTATTCATTGAGAATTGAAGCCACATTAGCATTGAGTTATTACTAGCTAAACACATACTGGGAGAGGATTTCTCCTCGACCCTACATCAGGGGATGCTCTAGATAATGCTCAATCCCTAGGCTGTCACTCAAATCGATCAACTCATGCCGTGGGAGGTCAGTTTCAAGAATTACTCAAGATTACAACTACATGAAATCTATTAAATGGAAGACACGCATATTTAAGCCAAAGTGATCTCAAAAGAGAATTAAGAGGTAAGATTAGGACTCACCCACAATCATCAGTTTACACTGTACACGAATTTCAAAAGATCAACAAGGTCTTTCTTGGGTTGTAACGAGGCTAAGGTCTATGCGTATCACAATATGCTATCTTCCCGGACCAACTCCTTCTTGATTCGCTTTATAGTCTTTCCATTGTTAGACCATTGGTCTGACTTCCTACCTTACAGTGCCTCCATTTCTTTCTTTGGATGCCTGTGTTCTCTTTGTGCTTTTTATTCCCGTTCCATTCACTTTTCTTACTTCTTTTTGAATCCCGTGACACACTCAGACTAGCGCCTAGGCTTGGGTTTAGGCTAGGAGTGAAGTGAATGTTTTAAAATGTATTTGGCTGCAATTTGGGTTAAGGAGCACACAATCAAAAGAACAAAGAAAATCCACATGACTTCGTACACTAATGACTACAGGTTATCCTAATGATTATCTTCACCACTTAATGCAATTATAATAGTGAGATCCTGCTATTACTACCAATGACACGATGAGGTGTGTATAATGATTAGAATAGAACATAATTCACACATTAAACAAAACTTTGTATATGGTTTGGCTCAACATACTCTCGGGAGGTCTCCACTAATATCCCTCGGTATGCATCTCACTAGTCGTCCCTCATAACCAAGTTACCAACTAAAGATTCTCAAAACAAAATTTGGGTCTTCATTTTTCATACATGAAATCCGAAACCCAAAAATCGGGTCTTCATTTTCATATCCAAAATCCGATCGGATTTTTGGTTTGTCTACTCGAACCCACCCAATCCGTCCGATATATATTATATAATATCTAAATATTTTTTAGGAGTGAAATATGTTTTCTGAAATAATGTATTTAAATATAAAAAATAGTGAATTGAGGGCATAAAATCATTAAATCACAAGGTAAATATGTTGGGTTGGTAGGAATTATTGATGTTTCATGCATAGGAACACGATCATGTTGTTATCCTCTATTGCTATTGCTATGTCTCTTGTTCTACTTTTATTAATTAAAAATAAAAATAAAAATAAAAATAAAAAATAAAAATAAAAATAAAATACATTTGATTACCTATTATATCATTTTTAATTAATTAAATAATTAAAAATTCTCAGTAACACTAAAATTAGTAAAAAAATACAAAATTCAAAAAATATCAAACAAAAAATGCATATTTTTTAGGAAACAATTTTTTTGCTTGAATTAGTAAAAAACGGAAATAAATTTATCAGTTTAAAAAAATTATCAATTAAAAGTGAAATAAGATTTCAATATCTGTTTAAAAAACAAGTAGCATCTAACTGATTCTGATAATTCAGTAATTCGAAATTAATTATTTAAAAGAAAAGGTTTAAACCGTTGTGGACCTTGTAATTGGATTTTTTTGGAGCCCGATAATTCGATATGTGGCCCAATTATTCCTTTACATGAAGGCCCAACAATTTTGGCCCAACATATTTATGCCCTCTTATTAAAAATGATTAATTTTAAAGAGAAAATAAATTGGAGGAAATAGAAGATGTAAATTTTTAGTAATTATAAACCCTTTAAATAGGAAGGATTACATAGAGATTAGAATAAAGATGAAAATCAGATTTACTCCGTAAATAACTCTAATAGTTTATATTTATCTCTGCCGTTATATTCCTTTGAGGCTTTGACGATGACACATTTATTCTACAACACTTTCCTTGTCCAGTCAAGGGAATGTTGGTGTATACATGTTGTCTCGTTAAAACCTTACACCAAATTGAAAATCCAACGAAATGACGAATGAAATAGTACAACGCACCAGATTCTTTGCAATATAGACTGGTCCTTTAGTCTAATATTTCATTTGATTTGTACATTAATCATGAGAGCTAAGAAAAGCAAGATGAGATATGAACTGTTACCTCGCTAAAACCTTAAACCAAGGAACTTAAACGCACTGGTAAAAGTAAAACCGTCTGTGAAGGAAAAATAGCACGACATATCAATATTACATGTATAGTAGACATCTGCTTTTGTCTATTACTCCTCTTGATTCGTACATCAGTTCAAGGGAGCTTAGAGAGTCTTATTATTTCAATGATTTCTACATATTTCTCAAATGTAGCCTTAGGCGATGATTTGGAAAACAAATTTTGCAGCATTCTTCTTGCACGTTACTTGATTCACTTGAATTTTGGGAACCTATTGTTGTTGATTACATAAATACTTAGCAGAATATGTTTTATATTATCACCCTTTATGTGTCTTATTTTCATTTCTTCGATACAAGATGCATTATATGCATACATGCAGGTAGGATAATGGTCGAATTTAAACCACTAGCTCCTATAATATGTGTAATCATAGTCCTTAAACATATACACTCCCAAACTATTAGCAATAATCATCAAATTCTTATGATATAAATTTTCCATCATTACCTACCTGAAATAATTAGGGTGGTGAGCCTTTAAAACGTAAACCTGTGCTAGAAGTGTTGTGAATGCAACGTTTTGTATGGACAATAACGTATAATGCATGATGCATCCATCATGTCCAAACATCAACCAGAACAACAAAGTACTTGAATGACCCGCATTCTGGATGTATAGATCCGAAATTATGACCTTGTATTTGTTGTAAGAATGAAATATTTTTGTATTATATCCTTAGCTTTAAGATGGTCTCATTCTTGTGTTGGCTAAGGAGTATGGTTTACAAGAATTATAAGTATTCGAGAAGCCATATTATGATGGTGGTGTTGCTTCTTGTGCTATAAAAGTTAACAGTTGCAATTTGGATAATTACCTCATTTTACTTTTCACTGGAAAGAAGATGCATCTATGTGTATTTTTCAATAAACAAATCATTATGTCATGACCATGGTGTTCAACGTGGTCATGCCAATAATATATATATATATA
>NC_037529.1:62896831-62904295 GCF_001531365.2 Cynara cardunculus var. scolymus
CAAGTCTATATATATATATATATATATATATATATATATATATAGGAGCGTTCAAATAAAAACCGGCCTCATTTGTGTAAACCGTGTAAACCAATCTCATCCATCCATTTTCTTGATCAATGGCCAAAATTAGTTTACTTTATTTTAGGAAATTAAATAAAAATATACATTAAAAATTTATTTTATTTCAACAGTAAGGGCATAAATGATAAACAAAATTTAATATTTGGTAACATCCTACTCGATCTTTCATGAATCTTTTTTCATGCAAAATTATTTTCTTCCAAGATTAGTTTATTTTTATGAATCTTTTTTCATACAAAATTATTTTCTTTCTTTCGTTCCTGGTTTGATGCATTAATTCCTTTAAGCCTTGCAATCTTAAAGATTCTAAAGCATATTACAATCTTTAAGATTCTGGAGCAGTTTCTTCATGTACTCGTTTCATCATTCAATTATTTCATGACGAACCAAACACATTATGCAACCGTTTCACTAGTCATGCTCAAGAACGCCATGAACTAGTTTCACTTTCATGAAACCTATTTCATGTACAGTAATTAATTTTATTTCACCACTGAGTTGATGGATTCATTCCTTTAAGCCTTACAATCTTCAAGATTCTGGAGCAGGTTACAATCTTCAAGATTCTGTAGCAGATTAAAATCATTTCCTCGTTTCATCATGCACTTAGTTCATGACGCATCAAATACAAAATGCACCGGTTTCATTTTCCTCTTTACCAACTAAATGGATCAACTACACAATCAATGCAACGTGTTCACCATGAAAATGTTCCGGTTCACATAATTTATTTGCAACATGAACCAGTTTCACGTTCATGAAACCTGTTTTATTTCTAGATTTTTTTTGTTCATCTACGATTTGATGATTTCATTATACAATTCAATTGTTTCATCAAGACCCGTTTGCTGATTCTTAAAGATTACAATATATGAACTTCAAATTTTTAATATTATAATATAATTAAATATTTAAATGCTACCATTTATACAATTTCATTTATTACGTTTCCTTAATTAAGATTTATTAATAACTTCCATATTTAATAGAAAATATTGTAAATGATTGAAACACCCTTATTGATTAATTTTAATTAGAAAAAAAATGGAATTTTCCTATTAATCGAAATTGGTTTACACGGTTTCTTCCCTTATTGATTAATTTTAATTAGAAAAAATGGAATTTTCCTATTGGTCGAAATTGGTTTACACGGTTTCTTAGAAATGCACGGTTTTCATTTGAACGTGCCCATATATATATATATATATATATATACACACACACACACACACACACGTCATTATTCCAAAATTCTTTATTGGTGACAAAATATGATTCAATGACACAGATAATTCACTTGTTTGAGACATTAGCTTCTCTAACATATGGGAGGTCCCATAAGAAAAATATTTAAGTTCTCTTTGATATATTCATACATGAAATGAAGATATCGAGAGTTTTTTCTATGTATTTTTTACATCTATAACGGTTATAATTTCATATGTAAATATATGAAAATACAAGTAATTTGATACTTAAAATATATTTATGGTATGTCAATAATCAACCAACATAAAATTGCTCTAGTTTATCGATGTCTAAAAAACTTGAAAACAAAAGGGGTAGTCTTAAATAACTAATATCGAGCAAGTGTTCACTTTCAACTTGTTTCCCCTTTTTTTTTTTGGCAAGAACGATATTCTCTTTGATTGTCCATTATCATTTGGATCAGTAGTTACATCTCTACACGAACGATTGAGAATTCTTGCCTGACCCTTTCCACAACCTTTGTCTACTGGTGCATAGTTGTCGTGTGTGTTGTAAATCAATGTGCTTAACTCACTGTACTTTGGAGTTATTACCACATCCAACCCTTTGCATTATGGCTTCGAGATCTTTGTTTGTTTTGGTATATCTAGCGTTCTTATAAGAAAAACAACCTTCTTATGTCTCTCCGCTGCTAGCATTAGGTTGATGAGTTTGTTAAAAGTTATATATATTTCAGCTTATAGTGGTTCATTAGTATGATTGTTGATATAATAAAGGTGGAAATGATGTTATGAATCACATCATCTTCTGTGAGTTCTTTGCCACAGAGATTGAGACGCATTTTAATACACAACGTTTTATGTTGAAATCAGTTACCTTCTTGTCATCAAGTAAGTGGGTTTTGTTTTCATGGTATTTCCTCTGGTACATGGTAAAACATCAAAATATAAGAGGTTGAAAGTGTAATTTCCAAAATTTATTCTAAAACCGAATTCATGATTAAATTATTAAACATTTTAATACTAAATTAAAACCATTGACATAAACAAACAAATAACAGTTAACTAGTCCAACTTGATCTATACTACCTTATAAACCAGATTTATCAAAAGTTTTAAAAACAATTTTTAATGCATAAAATACTATACATTTATGCACAAAGTCTTAAAAACAACTCATAATGCATTAAATACTACTACTTTATGCATTCAGACTTAAAATCTCTTAATCTACAATTAAAATAACATACAGTACAAGTTACCAATTCACATTATTACTTTTTCTTTTCATGTTCTCAATATACTTCTGACATCTTTCACTCATGTCTTCATCTTCTCATACCTCTATGTCTTCTCCCCATCCCCCAAGGTGAGATTCAAACTGATATTCACCACGATTTATTAAAAAATTCTTCCATTCATCTCTCATTCAATTGCTCTATAACTCTTGGTCTCGCTTTCGATCTCTTGATTCTTTGCTCTTGGTGTAAATCGAACACATTTGTGGAGTCGTTTAAGTATATTGGATTTTAAATATATTAGATTTTAAACTGTCATACAATTTTTTTCAATGATAGACTGTAATGGGAATCATAACTCCTATTTATTCAAATTGTATTAATATGTAAAGATCAAATGTAACTTATATCATCGTTAAATATTCTCTAATAAAACCAGTGAAACTTCAAAATTATTAAAATTCATAGCTCCCGCCACATTGCACGAGTACACAACTAGTATAATAACAATAGGCTAAAATAAAATCATATAAAGGAAGTCGTTTTAGTCAATTAAAACAATAATGGTTGAATAGATAAAAATAAGTTTTTAATCAATTATATTAGGTTTAAATTAATAAAAAAACTAAATATTAATAACTCCAAGTTTAGAATAGATAATCGTAATAAACCTAATAATAATCATTTTTTTTTCTTAAATTAATAATCCGTAAGTAGTTAATGGGTTCTAGTATGTGTCCTTGTAATTTTTAAGAATTGAAATCAGGGTGTAGATCATGGTGGTTGGAGATGGAGGAGAACGTGAGAGGGATGAGCTGCCTACGCCGTCGTAGGTGCTTGGAAATGCTGGAGGCCGTTGCAAAAGATCGTCGGTGGAGGGTTATTTGCCGGAAAAACGCGGGAGGGAGAGGGGGAAGCCGACACTAACGGAAAAGCAGAGGCGTTGGGGGGAAGGGTAACCGACTTCTGATATTCTGATGCAAATTCTATAAAATAAATAATACGTGAATTAGGGTTTCATGAGAAGTGACTAATCATATTTTGTATCTATAAAATAAAGTATAGTAGAATGATGTTTATGTATTAAACACTAAAAAGTCACGTTTTTACAAAATCAACATGTTTGTTCATATCATAAAACATAATATGATGATTTTTTTATTAATCTCGATATCCAACCCGCTATGCATGTCGACTAATTCCAGAACAATCACCTGCATAATATGGTGATGTTTTAAAACTAAAACATATAGAAGTTACCTCGAAGTATTGAATCTTAGCTTGATTTCACCATCACAATTCGTTCTAGGGAGTGTATGTGCTGGTAACGTGTAAATTGAAGAGAATGAAAGTTGTAAATTTTTATTAGTCAATAAACCCTTTAAATTGGGAGGATTACAGATATCACGATAAGAAAGAAAATAATATTTACTTCATAAATAACTCTAATAGTTTATATTCATCTCTACAAGAATGTGAGAAGTTTTAATATTATATATAATTACATACATGATACACAAAGTTAATCATATATGATTAAATACATGTTGCATTGATAGCATATATACGCTCAATCAATGGATAGGACCAACTACATAAGTGTAGAGTGTTCTGTTGTTAACCAAATTTATGATATTAACTTTGTAACCTCATCACAATAATTCATTTTGTGAATCAATGGATGACAATTATGATAACACTTTTGTAATAATTATAATGATATAATACATTATTACCTAAAGATGAACATATATGAACAAGAATATTAAAAGAAAAAAATTCATAAAGTTTGTAACTACCCATTAATGATATTAAATTAATGTTCATATGAACATTAATCCATTATCATTATTAAAAAATATCCATCATTATAAACATTAATATACACACAGACATTTTCCCCTTTATGAATATGAGTTCACTTATGAACAATGTAATTATATTCATTAATATTTGAACAATGTTCAGTTGATTATTCCATCTTTTTATATATTAACAGACAATTAACATTCTATACTTATGAAAAAAAAACTACTTCACGTAGCATTTAAAAAAATTGAAGACTTTTTTTTTTTACCTTTTTTTTGTAAATGACTAAAAATCCTATAATTTTAAATACTTTAAATTATCAAATAATTTTTTAATTAATAATTAATTTATTTATTTTATCTATTTTATTGGTAACCAGAGTTATAAAAGTCCATAAAAATGGATTTAAGTTTTTGTTTGATTTAGATATGAGTTAACAAATCCATGTTATCCAAAAGGACTCCACGTGGCAGGACGTGAATCAGATTGAAGATCTATATTATCCTCCGATCCTCCACGTGGCAGGATTCTATTGCACATTATGAAATCCAGCTATCCTCCTCATCACATTCACACCATATGATCAAAACTCCCAAACCCACTACCATCATCACCACCACCACCACCACCAAATTATCCATTTCTGCATCACAACAATGGCAGCAGCAACCTCCGCCGTCGTCGGCTTGGCCACCTCCTCCCTCTCCTCCCTCAACCGCCGCCAAACCACCTTATCTTCAGGTTAACTCTTATCTTCAATTTTTTTTAAGTAAATAATATTTATATATAACAAATACAAACCCTTGATTTTTTAGAAGACTGAGTTCTATGGGTAACTTGTTGGGTCAACGACCATTTGATCATATCGATCTTTCATACCCTTGATCTTCACCGACCATACCCGCTATGCGAGCCGACTAATCCCAGAACGACTACCTGCTTTGCAGATAGTCCGAAGTCACCGCATTTGAATCTTTGTGACCACAAGAAGATTTTTATTCCTCTTTGAATTTGAACTTAAGACCTCCTGGTACTTTTGACATTTGGAGCCAAGCTTTAGCCTTTTTCTCAGCCCTTTTCCGAGCTGCATCTAACAGTTGTTTTTTGTAGGGATTTTATAAAAAAAAAATTATGAATTTAAACATGTAATTAATCTTAGTTTTATGTGATTGCATTTCAGCCTTCTTGAAATCCCCAGTAACATCAAGGAACCCTTTAAGAGTTTCACAAGCTTCAGGAGGCAAGTATACATGGTAATCCCTAGCTGGATAGCTCCACCTCAAATTAGATTTTCAATTGCTTGTTTAATAAGCTATTAATTAACACAGCTTATTGGATTGATATGTATAAATCAGTAGCTTTCAAAGAGACTGGCTACGTAAAGACTTGAACGTGATCGGGTTTGGGTTAATCGGGTGGCTTGCACCTTCGAGCATCCCAGCAATAAACGGTGATAGCTTGACGGGCCTCTTCTTCGGGAGCATCGGAACCGAACTTGCTCACTTCCCCACTCCTCCGGCTCTTACTTCTCCCTTTTGGTCAGTTAAAATCTTGAAACCCTAAACCCCAAACCCTAAATTATCGGTACATCTAAAACTTTTACATGTAGATAAATTATTGAAATTTTAGTGCCTATTTTGTGTATAGGTTGTGGTTGGTGACGTGGCATTTGGGACTATTTATATGCCTGACTTTTGGGCAAATTGGTTTCAAAGGGAGGACTGAAGATTACTTTGAGAAGTAGAGTTGGATGTGTGTAAATTTCTATTTTAAGTCCCTGATCTTTGTTGTTTGTGTCTAAATACGCCTCTTGAAATCGTATCTAATCTTTCCTTATGTTGTAATATAAGCCTTGTTGTTCTACTAAAGTTATTATAATTGCTGTTTTCAAAAACCCAATGTTAAATGTGGTCATTTAGGCTATGTTGGTTGGGGTTGTTTAAGGGTTGGGTTGATCGGGTTGAAGACATTTGAACAACCCAATTTATTATTTGCGATTTGAAATTTTTTAGCATAACCCAACTCAATGCTTGTGGTTTGAAAATTTTTAACTCAACCCAACCCAAACCATACGGGTTGTGGGGTTGGTTGGGTTCATACTTTGGTACATTAAAATATTCTTCTAACCTTGAATATGTTATTTCTCTACTCATAATTTATTTTTCATCATCAACCATTTGATACAACTTATACATACTTTTTAAATTTATGTATATCACATTCAATTAATTTTTTCAATTTACATATATATGTTCATAGTTACTAAACATATATACGAATGAGTTATATAGAGATAAAGAATAGACTGAAAATATGTGTATACGAAGAGAGTACGTAATAGTGTAATTGTCTAATATATATATATATATATATATATATATATATATATATATATATATTTTAATAGAAACTCAACAATCATATTAAATCTAAGAAATACAAGGATATCGGGTACATCGGGTTGGGTTGGATTCAAATAATAGTAACCCAATTTCAACCTAATACCTATAGTTTGAAAATTTTACAATTCAATTAGACATCGGGTTGAGCTATTTCATGTTGGGTTGGTCGGGTTTTTGAGCACCCATAATGTTGGCAAACTAATTGGTAGTTGATAAACTATATGTTAGCTTATAAGCTAGCTGATAAATAAATCATGTTTGACAAAACTAACTGATGAGAATATAAAATGACCAAAAATGGTATTTTGAAAAATTAATCAATTATAAATTTCAATATAATTGAAACAAATCTCTAATAATACAATATATTAACTAATACAAAAAAGATGGTAAAAAAATTAAATAATAAAACATGTTGATTAAAATGATTTCAAATTGATTATTATATATACTATCTTATTAAGTAAATTTACCAAAAGTCTTAAAGTCTTAAAATATTAAATGTCCAAGATACCCTTTATACTACCCTTAAGTCATTTTTTCACTTTTTCATTTTTTCACTTTTTCAACCCCTCCTCTCTCACATACACTCACCCTCTCACATACACTCACCCTCTCAAAACCGATTTTTTTAAAATTATAATTTTAAATTTATATTTTATACCCCTATAATTAGTTAATTAATTTACTTTACGTTCTTTACTTTTAAATGTTTCATTTTAA
>NC_037529.1:62905612-62911242 GCF_001531365.2 Cynara cardunculus var. scolymus
ATTTTTATTTATTATTAATAGTAACAAATAATAATTAATATGAATAAAAGTTATAATTATAAAAAAGACAATAAACTATCAATGACATTTTAATAAGCTACCTTATGTGCATCCAAACGAATATCCTGGAAATAAGTTATCTTAATTTTGCCAAACAATGCCTTAGGGGCTGTTTGGCAATTGCTGAATGGTTTGGTGCAGAATGACTAAGTGATTAGAATGATTAAGAGGCACTCATAATATAGTGCAAAATGAAATATAATTGTTTGGTAATTGTGTACAATGAAATTAGGGCTCTTAATGGTTAAGAAAAATCCATGATACAAAATCATTCAGATGGTTTTAGAACCATTAAAAGACAAATTTTTTTTACCAAACAAGATTCATCTCTTAACGATTCAAATGTTACCTCTTAATGGAACTATTAAGAGGTAAACAAACAACCCCTTAGAGTTTTAGTTTTTTGCTCTAAAATATCGTCTAAAAAGTTTTTCCATTTTCAAGAATAAGGAGGTTGTTATTTGCATCGCCTGCCTATTAAAAAGTCAAAAAAGACTTAATAAATAATATTAAATGACCAAAATTTTTAAAAAATGACATCATTTCAGTTCATTTCTTTTTCTCTCTCATACGTCTCTTCTGTCTCTTCTACTTTTTCTTTGTTTTTTAAATTCCCCTTTACATCACATAGATACGATAATTCTAAGTCATCGCATCATAAAAATGCGATAATTATAAACGTTTGATCAAAACCTGTATTTTATAACTTCATGATTATGTCACCTTTATTCTAGTATACACTTCTCCTTGATATGATACTTTTATAACCCAAAATACACTTCTTCATGATATACCACCTTTATTTCTACACATGATATAAACATATCAAAACTCACAATCATGCTAAAAATAGTATCTAGAATTAGTTTTATAATCATATGCTCATATAGAGAACCATACGGTCCTATTTTCCCAAATCATCAAATAAGGAAAGTTTGAAAGTAACTCACCCCTTAATCACAAAAGAGAAGCAGTTATGCAGATGAATAGCAACTAATCCAGATAATTTCACAGAATCCCTTTGTCTTCAAATCTCTCTTAGCTTCTGTTTTCTTTGTACGAAAAACACAAACACAATAAAACCTCTTTTCACCAACTTTCCTTTTTAAAATCTCCTCACAAGGAGATAAGTAAAATTTCTCTCATGTAATAAAATAAAGAGGCAGTGCTGATTTTTTTTTTTAAATTAGGCATACATTAAACCCCTCCATTTATCATTGTTTTTCAAAAACAACCCCAAGCTTTATAACCGAATGTCCCGATTATCACATATATTCTAATCTAAAAGAATTTATTTTTGATATTAATAATAAAAAAAATTAATAAACAATATAATTGAAAAAAAAATATAGGACCAAATTTAGGTTTTTGTACATAACCTCCAAAATGCAGGGACAGACCCAGAATTTTTTTTATACGGTGGCACCATTTGACCATAAGAAAAAAAATATATGAATTTTTTTTCAAACGATGACACCGTTTGACTATAAGAAACAAATATACGGAAATTTTTTTCAAACGGTGGCACCATTTGATTAAGAAAATGACACTAATATGATTCGGACTTGGGTGTGGGGTGGAATAAAAGTCTCGCCGAAAAGCATCTTTCAACCGTAGCAGTTGCAACAGGCAAAGTCAGTGTTAGTTTCAATAACCGATAAACTAAAGGATGAGAAAGATGCTTTCTTGTTGCCACAAATGCATGTATCCCATGATTCCCACATTGGTCTCTGAACAAGTAATCATTAATCAGTAATCAGTAATGAGTAATATAAATAAGTAAATCTAATCAACTTATCAACATATGAAACCTAAACATCGTAAACAGTAAACAAAAAAGAATGATCAATTTGTATAACCTAAACAATTAATCAACTAATCAAGTAAACAGTAAACAAAAAAGAATGATCAATTTGTATAACCTAAACAATTAATCAAGTAACATTTGTATAACCTAAACAATTAATCAAGTAAATAGTAAATAATCAACTAAACAGTAAACATAAAAGAATGATCAATTTGTATAACCTAAACCTAAATCAAATAAGGTCACAGATTTGGGGCTTTACCAGTTTACCGCTTTAGTTAATGCCTTAATGGACCATTAGATTTAGGGCTTTAGTAGTTTAGTTAATGGACCATTAGATTTGGGGCTTTAGTTAATGGACCATTAGATTTAGAGCTTTAGTTAATGGACTATTAGATTTTATTTGGGCTTATTTTTGCATTTTATTTGGGCTTTAGTTGCACTCTTAGAATTTGGGGAAAAATACGGTAGCACCTTCCGAAACGATACGGTAGCACTGTTTTATTTGGGCTTTAGTTGCACTCTTAGAATTTGGGAAAAAATACGGTAGCACCTTCTGAAACGATACGGTAGGACTGTTAACAAACCTAAAAATTTTACCCTTCGGAGACGAAATAATACGGTGGCACGTGCCACCCATAGCGACACACTAGGTCCGCCCATGCCAAAATGTCAGAATCGGCCTTGTTAATAATCTCATCGAGTTAGTGAAAAAAAAAATACTCCTATCCTGTAAGCGTTTGCCGAGTTTAAGATGATTACCAATAATCCATTTTAATGACCGAAAATATTACATAATAAGATAATAATAATAATAAAAAGGCTTATTTCATAAGCATTTGGTAAACGCTTAATCAATTGCATTTATTACAGACCTACACATCTTTTTTATTGCATTCATAACATAAAGTATATTTTTCCAAAAATAATGTTTAAAATTATAAAAGTAGAAATAAGTAGGCATGAGAATGAGGCGGACACCTCAATCCCCGTCTCCGTCCTCATTATTTATCTCTATCACCGTTCTCGTCCCCATCCCCACCGGGGATTATAATCACATCCCCATCCCCGACGGGGAATGGAGATCCCCAATGAGGAACTGAGGATTTTTTTTCCCATTTATATAAGTTATTTTGAATTAAATATGTGAGAAACCATACATGTTTAAATCTCAAACATTTTCAATAAACCTAAAACTAAAATGAATTTAATTTAATACAAAAAAAAAACCACAACATCATATAAGAACAAATAACCTAAAACAAAAAAAAAATCAATTTAATCCAAAAAAATTTAAAAGTCACATGTACTATAAGATATTGAGTAATAAAACCATATCGACTAATATACAAAACTTATCGAGTAATTGTATTTTGATTTGACATCCAAAATACTACATATTAACATCCAAAAAGTAAAAAATCTAGATTATAAATCTAGTTAGAAAATAGAAAATTATGAATTACCGTTTTAGTTGAAATAAATAATATACATATATATATATATGTGTGTGTGTGTGTGTGTGTGCATGGGCGGACCTGATGTGGTGGCATGGGTGGCACGTGCTACCGTATCATTTCGTTGCCGAAGGGTAAAAAATTTAGGTTTGTTAACGGTGCTACCGTATCGTTTTAGAAGGTGCTACCATATTTCCCTGAAATCCAAATGGTGCAACTAAAACCCAAACAAAACAAAGCCCAAATAACCAAAACCATACTTTTTATAATTATTTTTGGGTATATATTGACCGTTTTCAAAAGATAAAAACGCGTCGAGTACAAGTTTAGGAGTTGTTTATCGGTACTAAGGGCTGTAAACGAACCGAACGAACATGAACGGAGGCTTGTTCATGTTCGTTCGTTTAACTTAACCGAACAAACGAACGAACACGAACGGTAAACGAACGAAAATCTTTGTGTTCGTGTTCGTTCGTTTAGAAATAAGGTGTGTTCGTGTTCGTTTATGTTCGTTCGTAAACATGCTAAACGAACGTAAACGAACGAACATAAACGAACGGACTAAACGAACATAAACGAACATAAATAAATATTATTTGAGTAAATAAATAAAAGATAATATATTAAACTTAACATATAAACGAACATAAAAGAACGAATATAAACGAACATAAACGAACGGTAAATGAACGAACGAAACTCTTGTTCATGTTCGTTTGTTTAAATAAACGAACAAAAAAATAGTTCATGTTCGTTCATTTATTAAATAAACGAACTTTCCGTCGAACTGTTCGCTGAACGTTCGGTTCGTTTACAGCCCTATCGTTAGTATAAAAACCATATTTTTTATAATTATTTTTAGATGTATATTATACTATATTAATTATATGATGCCACCGTTTGAAAAAATTTCTGGGTCCATCCATGTGTGTGTGTATATATATAATTTATTAATTAATATATATGTATATATAACGGGTATGGGAAGGGGGCGGGGAGTACCATACCCGTCCTCGTCCCCATCCCCATCCCCTACCGGGATGAGTGGACCGGGTTTCTCGACGGGTTGGAGCCCGTTCTCATGCCTAGAAATAAGTAGTTATATTTGAGAAAAGTTTTATTAAGAATAGAGAGAAGAAATAGATTGTTATCTAATTACAAAATCTTTAACCATCAATATCCAATATTCATTCATTTCTAATCAATAATACCAATTTTTAGACCCCGCACAAAATATTTGCAACCCCAAAATTGTTGGAAAAAATCCGGTTTCTAAACAGTGGCGGATGCATAAACTTTTATAATTGGGGGTACATTTAGGAGTGTAGAATTTTTTTTTTCAAAACCAAATAATTCATCCGGATGAAAAACGGTTTTGGGTTTTCCTTTCCGGCTTAAACGGTTTAGTTAACCGAATAAAGATAACTTATTCAGTTCGATTTTCAGTTGATTTTTTACTAATTCATCAAGGTGTATAATTTTTATATTTTATATTTCGAACGAAAATATCAGTGTATGTTGCAAATTAACCAATTAACAATCAGGATATCAAGTTGGTGGCCCTTGCCTTGCTCTTATTAGATGCACAATAAGAAAATTTACTAAACACATCTTTTTATAGTCTTTTTTTTATAAATTGGTGGGTTTGCTGGGGGCTAGGACCCCTACCAAATAAACTAAATCCGCCTCTGTTTCTAAGCATCTTTAATGGCTACGCTATTTTAACAGATTTGAAAATAAACTTTCCTCTAAAATAAAGGAAAAAATGAAGAAATTTTTAAATAAAATAAAACATAATTGTTGAAGATGTGGTAACATCAGATATAAAAAAAATATGTTCCAACTTTCAATAGATGTTTATTTTTCATTTTCGGTCCAAAATACCAATTTTTTAGCTTTACCTTTCTCTCATTTCGTGTTCATATTCTTTATAATTTCCTTATTCTCTCATCTACCTCTCTTGATAATAATCTTTGACAACTTTCTTAGACTATGTTTTGCAAACTAGCTAATAAGTTAACTGATGACTGATAAACTAGCTGATGAATAAATAATGTTTGTCAAAACTAGCTGATAAGAATGTAAAATGACTGATAATGTTTCAAATAAGTTAACTGGTGACTGATAAACTAGCTGATAAACAATATTAAGCTAGCTGATGAACAAATAATGTTTGAAAAATTAATCAATTATATTATTTCAAAATATATTCAAAACAAATATATAATAATATAATATATTAACCAATACAAACAAGATACTAAAAAAATTAAAAATATAATATATTGATTAAAAAAAATATCAAA
>NC_037529.1:62911342-62918802 GCF_001531365.2 Cynara cardunculus var. scolymus
CCCCCCCCCCTTCTACAACCTGTTTAGTATTCTTGTAGACCCTTTTGGGACCAACATAAGCATTCTTCAGTTGAGATCTATGGAAATCTGCAATTCAGATTTCTGAAGTCTTCTCTGCAGACTTCCATCCTAAGCAAATTTGGAAGAAATCTCTAGATCTTTCAAAATATCCCTATGGCTGCATACTATAGTAAACCAAGGTTTTATGGGACGAATTAAACAACTATGAACCAATTCTTGGATGTGGTTGGAGGAAGTGTACGTACAATCTAGGAAAAAGGCACTCGAGACTCATCTTGAGAAAAAACGCCTTCATTAGTTTCTGATGGGCCTATACACATAGTTCTATAGGCAGATCTATTCCACCTTATAATTTTAGGACCCACTTCTGGCCCTCAGCCGTGCCTTTCAGCGGGTATCACAAGAAGAAATGGTTCGGGGCATTGACCGGATTAAAGAAAAAAGCCAGATGTTGCTAGTTTTGCAGTACACTTGGAAGAATATAGACGAGGAAGAATAGAAAGGGCCGATAAGACCACTCTAACCTGCTCCCATTGCAAGCGCTCCGAACATGAGGCAACGGGTCGAAAGGAAGCACAAACATATTTTTAACATGGCTCGTGCCTTACATTTTTAATCGAATATCCCTATGTTTTTTAGGTGGGGGAGTGTTTTGATGATAACTTATCTAATAAACCTTACCCCGTCAAGTTGTCATTCAAAGTAGAACTTTGTATGAAATTTTGTTTAGTTCTCCTGTATCCGTAGATAGCATTCGGGTGTTTGAATCGTTATATTTTGCTCATAATCCACAAGCCAAAGGGGATAAATTCGCTAGTTAAAGTAGAAAGTGTGTGTTTGTGGAATACCCATTTGGCAAGAAAGAATGGTTTTTATATGATTTAGAGAAAGAGTCATTTTTTGTATCAAGAAATGCAAAATTTATCGAAGACGGTTTTCCTTTTTTGGCAAATGAGACTACCAGTGGGAACTTGATCCCACCTTTAGAGCACCAAAACTCCGGTGGAGATAAACACTTGTATTCAGAGAATGAAGAACATCCCTCGGACTCACAACCATTAGCCACTACTGACTCTCCCATCACAAATACACCTCCATCAGCCTTAAATTTGGCGCCAATAGGCCTGAACAAGGCAGCAAGACAATCCTCAAAATCGAGGAATTTGACCGAAGATCAACTCGGTTAGGGTAGAAGGGAAAAAAATCCCTCAACAAGACTACACGATTTTATGACACATATGGTGATCAAACAAAGTCCATCTCTTTTTCCACCCACTCCACAATCTCCCTTAGGTACGCCTTTTTCTATGGCACACTATGGGGTTGTTCGGTTGCGGCTTAAGGGACTGTATAAGCCATATGGCTTATTCGCACAGCCATATCTAGTTGCTTGGTATGGGCTTATTCGGTCAGCCCATGGCTGAACCACTCAGCTACAAAACCAGTGTCCTTTGTATTCAACTGATAACTTTCCTCAACTACCCTTCCCCCAACCCCTCTCCATAGCCACTCCTCCCTCAACGCAATCGCCACCATCCTTAAACAGAAAAAAAAACACAGATCCAAAGGGTGAAACCTTTCAAACAAATCAATAACCTCCAAACTCCAAAAGTCTTTATCCATGGAAACCATCATCGTTCTCTGCCTCACCACTCACCGACTGTTGCCTCCTTCTTCTCATCTGCTCCGACCTACAATATCATCGTCCATCAGGAGCTCAATGGAGGCGATGAGAGCAATCGTGTTTTTCTCTACTCCTCATCTGTGTTTTTCTTCTGCTCCGACTGTCGCCTGTGTTTTTTCCTGAGTGAAGGTAAAAAATCAAAATAAATGGAAAAGACGATAAGTAGATAAGAGTGAATGAGTGAGTGAGTGATTGATTAAGGTTTCTTTTTCATGCTTGCTGAGTTGTTATCTAAACCAGCGACGTTCGATTAGATTTAGAAAGCATGAGACGGTGAGTCGATGAGGTGAGGACTGAGGACCGAGTGTGAGGCTGTGAGGTTGAATTGGATTTGGATACTTGGATTGGAAACAAATTAAAAGAGGTTGGATTGGATTTGGATACTTGGACTTGGTACTTGGATTTGGATTGGAAAACCATTATAGATTTGGAAAACCCCCCTTTTTGACATTGGTCTGAAGAGTAAAATGGTCATTTCTAATATTCAGATTGTTTATTCAGCACAACAATCGAACAACAATTTATCTATTAATATACAGACAACCATATCAATACAGACAACTATATATATACAAGTCTTAACAGAAAATGAACCGAACAACCCCTATGTTAACTGTAAAAAAATTTCTATACCACACGGGAATTTTCTCATAGCTACAATAGTAGGCGTGGAACCTAAGACCTTTAAAGAGGCTCTCAAACATGTTGAGTGGCTTAAAACAATACAAAAATAGATACAAGCATTTTAAGATAACGGTACATGGACAATGGAAATCCTTCCAATAGGGAAGAAAACATAGGGAAGCAAATTTGCATATAAAATCAAATATAACTCTGATGGTATTATTGAGAGGCTCAAGGTATGATTGAGTGTTATTCGGTCAGCATCAGGTCGCGGGTATCGACTATACGAGACTTTTACCCCCATGAAAAAATGGTGACTGTTCATACATTCCTTGCCATTGCAGCGTTAAAGAATTAGGAATCGCATCAAATGCATGTCCATAATGCTTTTCTCCATGGAAATTTGGACAAAGAAATATATATGAAATTTCCTCTAGGTTTTAATTATGACTCACCTCGTTTAGTTTGTCAATTGCGAAATCCTTTTATGGATTGAAATAGGCACCGAGATGTTGGTTTCCTAAGATTGTATCTGCATTAAAGGGTTTGGGTTCTTACAATCTTATTCAGATTATTCATTGCTTACATACACTAAGGGCAGTGGAGATTAATGTTCTAGTCAGGGGCGGACACAGTAGCAAGGTGGGGGGGGGGGAGGACCCCAGTCAAAAACTAAAAAAAAAATTACTAGGTTTTAAATGATTTATCTTCCACTTCCCCCCATTACATTTTTCCACGGGCCCCAATCCCAATCGAAACCGTTACTCTAACAAAAAAAATCTATTGAAATCAATCAAAAAAACCAAAAAAGTTATTCCAAATTGACAAAAGCATTAAAAATTCCTTCGAAATCAACCAAAAAACTTTAAAAATCACTCGAAACGTTGTAATTAGGTTAAAAACACATCGGACGACTTTGCGGGCCTTTAGTCTACCTTAAAGATGACCCCACTAGACAAAAATCCTGGATCCGCTACTGGTTCTAGTGTTTGTCGATTATTTGATTGTTGCGAGGAATGACTTTGATATATTGAAGGCTTTTAAAGGTTACCTTGGTGATTGTTTTCATATGGAAGACCTCTGAGTTCTGAAATATTTTTTCGGTATAGAAGTTGCTCGTATCCTATGAGTTTATTTCTCTGTCAAAGTAAATATGCCCTCGATATAGTTTTTAAAGAAGATCTACTTGGTGCAAAACCAACAGGGTTTCCTATTGAACAAAATCATCGTCTTGCAAGTGCAACTGGTCCTCTTTTACTTGATCTAGAGCCTTATCGCCGGTTCGTGGGACGGTTGATCTATCTTGCTGCTATATGACCAGATTTAGCTTACTCAGTCCATGTACTTTCTCTCAATTCCTCCATGCACCACGCCAAGAACACCGGGACGCTGCCTTCAGAGTTGTTCGTTATCTAAAAAAATCCTCAGGACAAGATATTTTACTACACACTAATAGTGATCTTTCCTTATCTGGATGGTATGATTCAGATTGGGCAACTTACCCTCTTACCCTCTTATCTGGATGGTATGATTCAGATTGGGCAACTTTATATGAGATTTCTGAATGAGAAAAAAATATCATATTGAGCCTAGAATATTAGGATCGGATCCAAAACCAACAAACCTAAATCAATCAAAAGAAAAAGAATATAGGTAATGGAAGGAAGCGATATGAATTGAGTGAGAGGGAAGTTGGATGATCCGGCCCAAGTACAAGCTTGAGAAAATAACATTTTGCATTTTTATAGAGAAAACAACGTCAAGAATACAAGGTACAGGCTTGAGAAGAACCCATCAAAATCAAAATCCCAGACCCATCAATTTAAAGAACCATCAAAAGCAAAATCCCAAACCCATTAGTTTTCAAAAACCCATCTCGAGCAGGATGTGAGGATGTGGTGAAGGAACAAAATCAAAATCAAAATCGAGTAAGAGTTATGGTTTCATACCTTAGAGAGCAGAGCTAAATCGAGTAGGAGCAAAATCAAAATCGAGCAGGAGAAAATTGGACAGAGCAACTTTAATGGTGAGGTAGGTTTCTCTTAATGGTGCTACTAATCAAATGAATGGTCTTTGAAGAGAAGAGCTGAAACATTTAAGGCATAACTTGTTGATTGTGAGAATCAATTTCACTACAAAATGCAGAGTATCAGCGAGGGAAAATTCCCTCGTAAATCCGTCGCTAAAAGGGTTATTCGTCGCTGATCCGTCGCTGATACTCCGTCGGTCAAATGCTCGTAGGTAATGCTAGCAGCAAGGGATATAAGCGACGGATTTGCGAGGGAGACTTTTAGCAACATATTAACGAGGGAACATATCAGCGACAGATGAACGAGGGAATATATCAGCGACGGATCAGCAAGGGACTTTTCAGCAACGGATCTACGAGAGAACTTTCAGCAACGGATCTGCGAGAGAACTTTCAGCGACGGATCTGCGAGTGATCTTTTAGCAACAACAAGGGAATTTTCAAGGACTTTCAGTGATAGATTTTCCCTCGCTAATCCGTATTAATCTAAAAAATATTTTTTTTGAAATTCCATAATTCCTGTATTTATTTATACAAAACCTCAATAATATAACAAACCAAAATTGTGAACAAATTAAAACTAACCAATTCATACGATTTATAATATCCGGTTGATACAATTTAAAATATTTAATTCATACAATTTAATCTTCAAATACATACAATCTAACTACCGGGAGGTGGGGGAGGTGGGAAAACGTATTCTGACTGTCGCATAAACGCAACAAAATGCTCCGATAAGGCGGCCTGTTGGGCTAATGCAGCAGCTTGTCTAGCCTGTTCGGCCTCCAAATCTACCCTCTTCCCTCGCTGATCTGCGAATGATTTTTTCCCTTGCTAATACCTGGTTTTCTAGTAGTGGTATGTGAATGGAAACATGTTTAATGCGTTTTTATTTAAGGTGAAAGAATGAAAGCACAAATTAGTATCCATAAGAGTTTGATAGTAGAAGAATAGGTTAAACTTACTAACTAAGAGGAAGAAAGCTCTAAACGAGGGACGAAGAAAGCTAGAAGGAAGAAAGTAAAACTGAGACTTTCAGTTTGGGTGATGCTGGTGGAGGTGTATTAGTAAGTTGTACATCATGCTTTCTTAGTTTTCTTAGTTGTAATTTTATACTTTTTTGAATTTCTTGCATAAAAATAGTTGTACATTACGCTTCATAACTTGTCTTTAAGACTTTTTCATAATTGTTATATGAGGTAGTGAGTATATATATATATATATATATATATATATATATATATGTGTGTGTGTGAGAGAGAGAGAGAGAGAGAGAGTGAGAGAGAGAGAGTGAGAGAGAGATAGGTATAAAGAGTGAAATAAAAATACTATAAGATGTACAATACAAGTTGATAAACATAAAGTGTAATATGAACATGGATTAATTATTTGTGGAAATACCAAGCTATTATAATATACAACAAAAGATGTTTGAGGATGAAACCGTAGTAGGGAAACTGATAGATGGTAAGCAAGAACGTAAAAGTATAACTTATAAAAGGAATACACACATGCATGGTTTGTCAAGAGTAATTTTACAAGAAGACCATGAGCTTTAATTAACGATTTCAATATAGCTTATGCATCCCATAGTTGATGAAAATCATACGGTTAAATTGAGCAGTCTCATAAGCTGATCTGCTGAGGTGTACATAAATTGAATCAACTATTATATTGGTAATCTAGAAGGAAAGAGATGCAGATGCAGGTGTTATAAATGGTTTGGTGGTCGGCACCATTAGGCGATGTCTCCATGTGAAAATGGGGTCACAGGTGAATTTATGCTCGATCGACTCCAACGACATACAATATATAAATTGATGAACAACAAAAGGATGATAAAAGCATTCTTCTAACAACAAACCTACTATATGCATAACCTGGATTGGAATAGCACGTTGTTTAATTGTAGAACATACTATTTACTGAAAAAACCAGTCTTCTTCACGAGTTACCATAACCGTACAATGATAGGAGAATTCAACTATATGTGCTGACAGATCACAGTTTGAGATTCAAGTCGAGCGTATTTGGATCAAACTGATCAGAAGATGGCTCTGGGTACGAATAGGAACTTCCAGACGACTTCAAGTCCACCGCTCTCTCCGCAGCATAAAGTTGCACACTAGCGACTCCATATCCTGCTCCATTGTCGGCAAACCTTGCGACAGTTGTTTCATCATCTGTTCCTGGTGTGCGAGCAAGCAAGTGGGAATCCACGTCCGTCGATTGTTTAACATGGAATGCAGGGTATCTTCTAGCTGAATCTCTCTCCCTTCTGTGGGCATTTTGATGACCTCCTAATGCTTGTGGACTGTGGAGCTTTCTCCCGCAGAAGCTGCATGCATACACCTTCATGGAGGTGGATCTTGAACGCACACAAGAGCTTCCTTCATTTTGTCCTAGCCTTAGATTCAGCCACCCTTCTTCTTCACCTCCGTCTTTTCTGGTACTCATTGAAAATGTTGAACACCACTAATGATGGAGAGGAGGTGAATGCATGAAAAAGATGCACTATAAATAAAGAACCAGAGAAGAAGATGTTAAATGCTCAAAGCACAATCTCTCTCACTCACACACACATACACTTTCTCTCTCCTACACACAAATTTCTCCTCTCTTTCTCTATCTTCTATTGTCCCAAGATAATTATATTCCCATTCGAATATAAAGTAAATTTACATGTTTTTTTTAAGTATATAATATTTATATACGACAAATACAACAAATAAACTCACACACCCTCCTCACCTATGATGAGTTTTGAACCCCTGACCTTCTAAAAGGTCAAGGACTGCGATACTGCTAGGCCAAATGTCCTTTGGTTATTTAATTTACATGTTGACTATAATTACGATTATAAGATATTGTTAACATTTTTTATAACTACCAAATTATATTGATTTTATCTTACTATATATATATATATATATATATATATATATATATATAGGGTTGGGTTCACGTGAGACCGGCCTGTTTTCGTGAGACCCGTGAGACCACATTTTTATACGTAAACTTCACAGCAAAAACACTGTGAAGGTTTAAAAAAGTCGAACCTTCACAGCAAAAACACTGTGAAGGTTTTAAAAAGTCACC
>NC_037529.1:62919032-62965289 GCF_001531365.2 Cynara cardunculus var. scolymus
GGGGGGGGGGGGGGAAGTCAAAGCCAATTGACCCGTAAAAAGTTTGTGTCAATTTAAGGAATATAATACATTTTCCAAATGAAATCAATATTGAACTTTTGAAAAAGATTTAAACTTGTGCTTTCTTACGAGAGGCAAATTTTTGAGAGGCACAAATAACCAACTCACCCGATTGAAATCCTTGTCGTAAGTTTAAATTTACGAACTTTTAAGACCATCGTTATAATTAAACGGGTGTATTTTCACAATGTTTTATTTTTTCCCTTACAATAATCGAGCGAATAGATGTATCGGACAAGCCTCACTCCTTACTAGATCCCCTTGGATGGAAATATCCACTCTCAAGTGTCACCATCACTTGATGCTGACTGTTCTTATGGGGCGATATATCAAAGCCCTTTCAATTCCCCCATTTTAATTAATTTGTTTATCGCCTAGTGTATTTTATCCATCCTCTACAATGGAGTTATTAAAAGTTGAGTTAATATTTGGTCTTTATTGATTTAAGGCTATGCCATTCCAAGGTGATGCTAAATGATGGATCTTATCCACGTCCATGAATGATAAATCATAGATTGAACCATCGTCTCGTAACCGAAATCTTATCTCATCGGTGGATTTAAAAAACCTCGCGAATTAACTTGGTTTACAGGTGTAGTTCTGGGTGTTTATTTTTTTCTTCAATGGATAAATCTGATTAATAAAGAATCTGTATCGATGTTCTATTACACAACTTTTTTCTAAAATAACCTGTAGACTTTACATATTGGAATCATCGATTACTTTTCTTTAAACCATTTTGTCAAACTAGCAAACAGGATTATATGGAACATTTTTTAAATGAATCATACAAGTCCTAAATTTTTTGAATAGTCCATTCCTTTAGTTGAGGCACCATGCATTTGCATGATTCTAATTAAAAAAATTCTAAAATGGATTGAATTTAGTCTGTCTAATTTATTGTCATGGCAAAATCTTCAAGTTTATTTGGAGTGTGTAAACAAAAGAGGATCTAGCCCTTAAGAACTGGGGCCTTTCCTCCCGTCAAAGACCAAAAACATTTCTTGACTAGCTTAAATTTTCTATTTTTATCCTTGTCTTACATTGTTTTCCCTTAGTCCCATATGGCCATATGCTTGCCTCCTCCAAGTCCCATCCAACATGCCCCCATCCCATCAATTTTTTGGATCCGTCACTGCGTGTAATTGTTTTGCTTTGGGATTCAAGAAAAGTAGAAAACAGTATAACTTGTTAGCTATTTTATTTTCTTCATTTTCTTTTTCAAATTGTCACCCATCTTAAACATTTTGAAAAGTAGAATATAGTAATAATAGTAACATGCATAATTTTCAATATTGTTGATATTACTTTTCGAGCACAAATGAACATGGGTGTGTTACTTGGTATAATATATAGAGACTGCTCAAATGCTAACCAAGATTATCATGTTAACTTTGTTAACCGATCTTGGCCATTAATTTGAATAATAAACGGTTGTGATTTAATGATATTTAAAAATTAATTATAATATTTTCAATTAACATATGTGAACAAAATATCAAAAGGTATTTAGGTAAAAAGTAACTATCTTTAATATACGAATTGTCAGACATATGAACAACTTGTGTACATCTTCAAACCACATTAAACAAAAAAGATTAGACATATGAACAACATGTGAACCGTATGAACATCTTYTGTATATTCAGGAGCCAACTCTGTTGTATGTACATGAACACCTACGAAGCTTCTGTTCACATGAATCACATATATTGTTCATATTCATGTGATGTAATTGTACATATGTATCGATATGAACATCTATTGCCTTTGATATGTGTTCATTTAAACGAATTCAAATGTCATACTAATCACTTACCAATAGGAACGCTTTGATCATTTTCTTCATTATCGGAATTCGAATTGCGAATGTAGTCGTAGATGATTTTGTCATTTCCATTGTTGTCAATCTGTTTTACAATAGGATTATCCATATTACTCGGACGATACGGAAATCTTTTACACTTACGAAAACAATATCATTATATGTAGAACATCATTTGTAAACTATGATCATGAACACGTATGAAAATAAAATTCAATATTACATCATGATCAATTAGTGAGATCTTTAAGATTTGTAACTCCCAATTAATTATTAGGGAGTTACATAAATGTGAAATTACCTAATTACCCTTGTATTTAATATATGAGTTACATTTGAACATAAATAAAAGATGAAATATGATTGGTTAAGCTTGGTTAGTATAATTAACAAAAATTTCTTGGTTAGTATTTGAACCAAGCTATATATATCTATCTATATAGAGGTTAGTTCAAATACTAACCAGGATTTTTGTATTAACTTTGTTAACCAAGCTCAACCAATCATATTTCATCTTTTCTTTAGGTTCACATATAACTCATATATTAATTACAAGGGTAATTAAGTAATTTGTCATTTATGTAACTCCCAAATCATTAATTGGGAGTTACAAATCTAAAAATCTCAATAATTGATGATTATGTAATATTGATATTTTTTTTATATGTGTTCATGTTTTGTAATTTCGATTTATTCTATCCATAATGATATTGATTTTGTAATTGTTAAAGAATATCCGATTGTAAAGATTTCGATATCGTCCGAATAATATGGATAAACCTATTGGAAAACAGATCGACAAAAATGAGAATGAAAAGGTTAAAATCGTCTACGACTACAATCGAAATTCAAATTCATATGTATTTGTTAAAGAAGTGTTCACAAGTGTTCATATTGTGTTCATATGTACACTAGCTGCATATCTCAACATTAGCTTGCTCTTGAATGTGTTCATAATAAATGAACTATTGTTCATAAACTGTTCATATTGTGTTTATATGTACACTAGCTGCATATCTTAACATTGACTTGCTTCTAATTGTGTTCATATTGAAGGAACTATTGTTCACAAACTGATCATATTGTGTTCATACTTGTTTTTTTTTATTTATTTACTTTCATGTAACAACTATTTTTATTATATTCATATTGTGTTAATAAATGCTATACAATCCAAGTTCATATATATATATGTCAATTTTTGTTCGTATTTGACACAATGGTTCACACACACACACACACACACACATATATATATATATATATATGTGTGTGTGTGTGTATGTATGTGTTCATATGGTTCTTACATTAACAAAAAAAAATTAATAAAAATAATGAGATTTTTTTATTTTGTAACTCCCAATTAATGATATGGGAGTTACATAAAAAAGAAAATTAACTAAATACATTTTTCCCCTTTGTTCACATATGTTCTTTGAAATTATAAATTTAAAAATTTAATTTTTTATCATGATTAATCACAACCTTTTATTGTAATAATCGATGACCAAGATTGGTTAACAAAGTTAACACAAAAATCGTGGTTAGTATTTGAACCAAGCTATATATATATATATATATATATATATATATATATATATATATATCATGTTAGTAGGATTTGTTCTTTGGTGAAATGCCAACTTATGATATCATGAAACCTTTTTATGTAGCCATGCTGAATCACCAATTTGGTTCATTCAGCTTGATTTATCAAAAACTTTCTCAGTCCCTGATGTGGGCCATAATCTTGCAAAGCTTAGTCGTGAGAAATTTTGTAATGGAATGTCATCACTTACACATGATGATGTGTTTGTTAAATGGGAGATTGAATATAAACATAATAAGTTTTAGCTTTTAATTCTATATTATGCATTAAAATGAAGAGTTATAAATTTGTTGATGAAGCTAGTAAGATAAGACCTGATAATCCCAAAGAATCTAACTCGTGACAAATCTGCTATTAACTGAAAGAATGAAAGAATAAGATACTCTTTCAAGTCTGAAATACTTATATTCGATAGTGACACCAATTTTGACTAAGAAACTATTACTCAAAAGTTTTTTCAAAACTGGTGAGTTGCAATATTTGACAAGGATAACCTTTTATAGCCACCATTGCATTAAATGTTGTCTACCAATTAACTTTAACACGTGTCATGATCTGATTTGTTGATCCATGCATGCTTCTATTCTTCATTTCAATCCGTGAAGTTGATGTAGACACTTGTTAATTATCCGTCATCCTGCATGCAGAATGAACAGTAAAGAAAATATGATACTATTAAATAGTATTTTAGAACTTATTTTGACTGACATGCTAAGTATGTTACCATACTAGGATAGGTGTTGGTAGAGTTGGTGAACCAAACTTGTTGGACAAGTTTGCACTCCAAAATCCGGCTTTTCAGTAGTAGTATTTGTAAGACCATTATCTGATTTCTATCTTGTATTGATTTTCATTCGGCTAGATGACAAACCAATCCGCTTTGATGACGATCTTGACCTCACTTTAACTAGTCTATGATTTTGTTGAAGGTTTTTTGTTATTAGATTAATACAAACTAGTTGTGTACCCGTGCAATGCGGCAGGAGCCATGAATTTTAACGATTTTGAAGTTCCACTGGTTTTATAAGATAAGCTTTAACGATGATATAGGTTACACCTGGTCTTTACATATTAATACAATTTGAATAAATAAGAGTTATGGTTCCAATTACAGACTATCGATTAAAAAAATTGTATGACAGTTTAAAATCCAATATATTTAAAATCCAACATATTTAAACGACTCCACAAATATGTTCGATTTACACCAAGAGCAAAGAATCAAGAAACCTGAGTTTTAAGATAAACACTCAAAACCAATAAAGAAAACTACAAATTTGACAAATCATAAGCCATGAAAAGACCAAAAAAATGGGTTTTAGAATGAAATTTCAACTGCTTACCCTCTTTCTTGTCCAGAAACTCAGATTAAAGTTGAATTAATACATGTATATATGTATTTCAAAAAAACACAAGAACATATTAATTCAGAACATATTATACAATGCAATTTGGACAGCCTAACCCCAAAATATATAGTATATATATAAATAAATAACTATAAAAGTATAAATCGTAAATATTAAAAATATTTTTTCACATTATATATAATATATAATAATATAATTAAGTCAAAAACTATCTAATATTGGACTCATTTTCGAATGTATTAACGAGACGATTATAATAGTGTAACTTGTTAAAATAAAAATGTATTTTTTAAACATGTTTTAATTGATATACGATTATGTATGTTAATTTGATAAAGGTTTAAAATGAAACATTTAAAAGTAAAGGACATAAAGTAAATTACTTAACTAATTATAGGGGTATAAAATGTAAATTTAAAATTATAATTTAAAAAAATCGGTTGTGAGATGTTGAGTGTATGTGAGGAGAGGAGAGGGTGAAAAAGTGAGTATAAATGGTATCTTGGTCATTTAATATTTTAAGACTTTACTAAATTTGCTTAATAAGATAGTATAGATAGTTACAATACTTTTATAATGAAAAATCTTATCTTTTCTATTCTCAAAATTGAAGTATAGATCAGATTCCAGCGATAAACTAATTACAAAGTTGGAACATCGAATGCTAAAATAACTTAAAATAATTTTGTGGGTTCTTGAGAATCAAGATTGATTGACCATGTATCAATCGGATTGATCGGTATGGACGGAGAATAGTCAAAATATGAGATTTAATGTCACGTATTATTTAAGTTATAGACCCCATGGTGTCTAAGATCTAGAACCTTGAGCCAATCAATTCTATTTTTGTGCACGGTTCGGATGTTAATACACTTGTATCAGATCTGATAAATGTTGTATATCGGATATGAACATTACAAGACAAATATTAAGAATTTTTCTTCTAAGTATTGAATCGGATGCTAATTTTGTATTATTTACAAATTTGATGGTTGCAATCGATGCTATCTTTTGATTAAAAGCCAACTTGTAATATGCTTCTATAGTTGCTAGAGAATTATAATCTGTTGGGCAATAACCATGTTCCTTGAGCTCCTGTTGCAATATTTTCTAGAGCTTCATCTTCCTATTTTTTTTTACCTTTTATTCTTCGTCCAACGAGGATCATTACATACAAACGGTGAAAACAACAAAATCAAGAGGGTGCTTAAATCTCATACCTTTATGCACTCTAGTTGATCATGTAGGATAGAAATCCACTAGCTTTTCGTTAGTTTCTGACCTATGATACAAGTGACCAATGTAGATCCTCTCTATGGATCGACGATAAAGATGTAAATGATACGAGTCGAGCTTTAGTATCACTATCGACTCGAACTCAAAACCCAATTTCCAAATTCGAATTCGACTCGAATACTCACGAGTTGTAAAAATCAAAACTCGACTTGAACTCAGTAACTATTTCTCAAACTCGAATCAAGCTCACTCATTGAAATTTATGAAATTTTAGGGTCTTTTTCTTATAAATTTTAAAACTTAAAGGTGTTATTTTAGTTTTTATAAAACTAAAGGGATCAACTTAAAACTTCATCATAAAAAAAATAAAGTTTGAAATTTCATTCACCTCTCTCTTTTTTATAACATCTTTTTTCCCTTCCTCTACCATCTCTCTTACAATGTGAGACAATTTCACTAACTCATCTTATTGTTTTTCTTTGTGTTTTTTTAATTGTGATTTTAATAAAAAAATAATTGATTAATTTTTATAGTTAAAAATGCATAATTTTGTTTAAATATCTAAAAGTATAAGACATTTTTATTATTTATATTTTACAAATTTAATTATAAAAACATATTATATTTTAAAACTAATTATATATAAAAATAATCTAATATTTCACGAGCTTTTCGAGTCGAGTATTAGGTAGCTTGACTCGACTCGTTAATATGTCGAGTCGAGCTCGAGTCAAGCCTATTCGAGTCGAGTGTTGACCGAGCTTTAATCGAATCGATCTCGAGTAACTCACGAGTTGTCTCGTATTATTTACATACCACACCAAAAGCAAGGTCTTTGAACATAAAGGTGGTGTCCAATTGATTTGGAAGCACATCTTCTATGATCTTCACAAATTATTATCTCTCTAAAGGTCGATTTCTAGTTGTTCGATTCTTCACTCTAGGTTCTTCACTCCAGGTTCGATTTCTAGTTCTTCACTCCACGTTCTTCACTCCACGTTCTTCACTCCAGGTTCGATTTCTAGTTGTTCGATTCTTCCTATTTGATTTTTTCTGTTCGATTGTTTTTCGATTTCTAGTTGTTCGATTCTTGCTCTTTGATTTTTGTTGTTCGATTGCTAGTTGTTAGCTTCTTGTTGTTGGATTGTTGTTCGATTCTTGTTGTTTGCTTTTTCCTAGTTCGATGGTTATTCAGATGGTGTTTGATTATTTGCTCAAATTCAAGTCTGTTGTTTGAATTTTTTTCTAGTTTGATTGTTGTTTGATTTCTCGCTGTTTGATTATTCAATCGATTTTTTGTTGTTTGAATATTTCACAGATTCTTCAAAATCGAATGTTATCATGTCTTTTCCTTGTTTTATACTTGTTAGATCTTGTTTGATTACTTGTTGTTTGATCTTACTTGATGTTTGATTTCTTTTGTTGGTTTGTTTGTTTGTTTGTTTGTTTGTTTGTTATAGAATGTTACCATGTCTTTTCCTTGTTTAATAGCTCGAATGTTCGTTATAGACTACTTCATCTTGTCTTTGCTTTAGGTATGGAACAAACATGTGAAACATAACAACAAAAAAGGGTTAGAATTAGTTGGAAGGATCCCAATATTGTGAAAACTTTCTTAGAAAGTTGTATTCCAAAAGTTGGGTTGAATGGAAATGAGGGTGCTAGCTTGAAGACACTTTCGTGGAAGAAAGTTGTCGATACTTTGAAAAACACACAACCTTGTTGTTGTCGATTGAAAGCAAATGCGGAACCATTTTGATTACTTTAAAGGAAAATATGGAGTGCTTGGCTAAATTTAAAAAAAATAAACCGAAAATGTTTATGATTCTTCAACAAAGACTTTTAACTTGACTCTCTAGGAATAGGATTTGGAAATGGAGGTCGTTTTCTAATTTTAGATTTTGTTGTATTTCGATTCTTTTTTATTTTGTTTGTATATTTATATATGTTTCTTTAACACAGATCAATAGGCATGTTGAATCCTTGAGGACTACAAGTCTTCCATATCCCGACTTGTGTGCACGACTATTTGAGGGTGGTATGTCCATGGGTATTGGAGTCCATGGACCGTCATTAAAATACCCTTTGCCAACCACCGAGCCTTTTGTGGTCACTGAGGAAGAGACTAATGTATCAAGTGATCAAGTTCCCTGTCTTCAACACCTTGTTCATCCCGTGCTCCGGTTGAAAAACAAAAGGGTAAAAAAACTTCAAAGCACGTTGGAGCTTGACGAAAAGTTTATAAAGTTTTTAGATTCAATGGCGTCGAAATATGGGAACCCCGAGCTAGTTAGTTATGACACATGCTTAAAAATATTGAACGATCTTGGGTGGAAAAAAGATGATCCCTTGTACCATATTTTCTTTTCACTTCTCACGGACAACCGTAATAAAAAACCTTGGATGACAATACCGTCCGAAATTGCCAAAGAATGGGTGAGAACAGTTGGGGAGAAATAAGTATATCAATAAAGATTGGTGACACGCTTTTAAAATGTTTTTGGTGTTTAATGACTTGTGAAGTAGACTTTTGTGTTAGTAACTTGTGATGTTTTTGGATAACAATTTGGTGCCACATTTTTTTTGAACATATGATGTTTTTGTGACAATTTATGATATGTATGTGGCTTTGGATTTATGATAAACATTGGTTGTGGATTTATGATATACATGTTTGTTTTATGCATTGGTTTTGGATTTATAATGTTTTCTTTTTGGATTTACGATATGCCTTTTTATTTGAATAAATATGTTGACTTTGAGAAAGAAATGATCATCGTAGTCCTAATATATATATATATATGTAAGACGACGGAGAAATGTTTCAGAAAGAATAGAAAGAATGCCCGATAATACTTCAGCACTGAGTGAAATGCGTACACCCAAGAGCTATTAGGCGGACTTAGTATGCAATGTCAAGAGTTGATGCGCCTCTCACGTGAAGCATATACACTGTTATGCAATCATTTTAGACAAAGAAATTGGGTAAAAGACAGTAGACATGTTAATGTCGAAGATAAATGAAAATGTTTTTTACGATGATCGGCCATAACGAGCGTTACAGAGTGATTAAAAGTAGATTCAACGCTCTATAAGAACTGTTCATGTTTGTTTCCATAAAGTTTTATTGAGTATGATGGAATTCACAAGAGAAATAGTGGTGCCAACAACTTCTGATACAACTTTAAATATGTCGAGTCATCATAGACGTTTGAGAGGAATATTTCCGGTAAGATTTATTATTGACATTTTAAAGTTTATATATATATATATATATATATATATATATATATATATAATCTATTTCTGTTAATGAAGGATACAATAGGTGTGGTAGATGGTACCCTTATACATGCAATTGTGTCAGGTAGTCATCAAACTGCTTACAGGGGAAAAGGAGGCGGTCGATGCTATCAAAATATTCCAGGAACTTGTGATTTCAACATGATATTCACTTTTGTTTGGGCAGGATGAGAAGGTATAGCGCATGATTCTAGAATACTTAGGGAAGTTGCTTTTAACCCAATATATGGTTTTCCCTTTCCACCACAAGGTATATACCATTCTCAATTTGTATTTTGCTCTTTTATTTATATATTATACGATTTATGTGGGGTGGTCTTTCAGATAAATATTATCTTTGTGATGTTGTGTACGCCAATGCTCGTGAATTTTTGGCTCCATATCATAAATATTGGTTAGCAGATTTTCGATGTCGACGTGCTTTGACTAAAGAGGAAAGGTTTAATCATGCGCATGCACAACTCAAGAAAGTTATTGAATGTGCTTATGGTGTCTTGAAAGTGAAATTTTCGATCTTAAAGCAGATGACTCCCTTTCCGTTTACAACACAAAGGAATATGGTAATTGCTTGCTTTGCGATACATAATATTATCAGAAAATATAATATTCAAGACCAGTTGTTTATGGAGTTTAATGAGGATGCTATATTTAACAGCGAAGAAGAAGTCGAAGGAAATGGAGAAGAAGAATTGGATATTTTCCAATGGGGTGCTAATAGCACTCAATATATGGCTACTTTGTATGATGAAATTGCAAATAGTTTGGTCAATAATGTTTAAATTTCAAGTATTGATGTTCGAACCTGGCTACTTTGTGTTTGAACTTGGATTATTAAGTATTTTATAAATTTACGTTTTGATTTTTGGATGATATCAATGAATTTATGTTTTGATGTTTAATAATTTTTTTTTGGTTTCAGACATATCATTTGGCTTAAAAACGAACAACAATTTATTAAACAACTTGTAGTTCATACTCACGGTAAATTGGTCATTTTTGTTATCCAGACTATAATTCAGATAGAAAAAATTATATAAAAATTTATACAGACAGACAAATTTATGCAGACAAATAAATTTATCCATACAAAACTTAATAAAAAATTTGATAAACAACCCCTAAATGTAGTTTCACAAAAGTTCGAAAATTACTTACAACAACTATTTGCTACCCCCTTATTTCACCGAACCCATATCCACTTTTCCTTTCACATTCCCTCCATTACACCCTGCTACCCCCGAAATTATTCACCAAAAATCTTTCAAGTTTCCAAATTGTTTGAAGATATCTTCAAGATTTATAATGCTCATCCTTCGACATAATGGTTATTCTTAACATTTATACCGATTACAGAAGACTCTTGTTCATTAAAAATTGTGTATGGTATGTTGTATGATGTATTTTTGTAATTTATATATGATTTTGACAAATTTGTTCAACATTTTGAAAGATATTTTCTTCACTTTAACGTATGGTATCTTTCTTTATCCATGTTAGTTATAATCTGAGATTTAAAAACAATATAAATTACCAAGTAATGTTATTCCAATTTTAAGTATCATTTTTTGTTTCGAATTTTCTTGCGTTTGTGTTCGTGTTCGTGTTCGTGTTCATTGTATCTAGTAAATCATTTAGTGCAATTATTTCTTCCTGAGCTACATTAATTTTTAAATTTATACATACTTACATAGCACTTTATTTTTGTATACCATATATATTTTTAAATTGGGGAATTTTGTTCTAAAAAATGAAATGTATCGTTTGTTGAGTTCGATGATTTATATATGAACATTGTTTTGGATTATTTATAAAAATGTTTATATATTCAAATATGGAACTGAAAAAATATAAAAATATAATGACCACTTATTTATTGTGTCCATTTTAGAGGTTGGAAAAGCATTTATTTTTATATGTGAAGGTATGTATTGCACAATTGTCAAGTATTTGTACGCTTTAAACTAAAATTTAATCAAGTATTTATGCATAAACGTGTTGTAAATTTTGAGAACTTGTATTTGGACGCATGAAACTTGTATAGATATGTAAGAAGTGGGAGTGACTAGAAGTGTGCATTGAAATGGGTTTAAGACCAACAAATTCTAAACGTTAAAAGTCTAAGCCGAACAAAAGTAAGAGGCTTTCTTGAGAATTTAAAATCAAAATAGATATGATATCGTGATCATTTAGTTTATATATTAATATTCATGTTTATTTGTGTTAATTAAGCTTTGTTTATATGATTTGATCAGCTACAAACACTATAAATTATACAAACTTAAAAAATATTGTTAACCCCCACCGACTATTTAGTGATCTTTATTAAGTTCGTGTATATATAAGATGTGTTTGCATTTTTATTGAATGAAAAGGACACATCTACATCGTGTGGGATCTGTATTTAATAATATGAATAGATCGTCACACATTCGAGGGTAACTTTCTGCTTTTTACTAGTTTAAATTATTTTTTACTTCTAATATTTTATGTATAAAAAATTATTGCTTTTAACCATTCTTTTCAAAATTTGTTGCATTTCAGCTATGAAAACGTTACTTGTATTAGCTAAAAACATGTCACCTCAGTAATCCGCTCCCAACTTTTTCTGTGACATAAATTAAAATGCATCATGACATTTTTCTGTGACATAAATACTTTACCTTTTTTGCAAGTGTTTACATTCTACTTGTAGTTAATTATTTAAAAAATGTACAATACAATAGAAAAATGGTACCAATAGCATTAATTTATTTTAGCTGATTTTTCTTGTTCATGCATGAACTTGGTTTGTTAATGTTTAAGTACTTATAAAGCCTAGAGTAGTATGATTTCTCGTTTATCAGCCGGCTTCACATTATAATATGGCTATACTTCTGTCTGTATTAGCCAAACTAGTTCAGCTATGCAAACAGATATTTTCAAAGCTGAAATAGACTCAAGTTATTGTATGGATCAAAAGCTTAGATAATTTGGTCGAATCTAGTTGTCTCCTACAGAGAATAGTGATGTGTTTGTTGTCAGTATTCGTCGGCAAGGCTATTTATGACACCACTTTTTGTCCATTAGCTACGGAACAAATTACATGAATCCCACCACTATTTTTTTGATGTGTTTTCAATTGTGAATTAGTCAGCCAAAATCTGGCTGTCTAGATCTTCTGTATCATTCCATGGAATGGAGTTAAGCTAGCTAGCTTTAACCATTAAAGATTTGTTCCCGTCTATTTCGGGAGGTCTGGTGGGTTCATTGTTTGGTAAAGGACAAATACAAGGCCATGATGAAAAAAGCTGATTGTGTATATCCAGTAAGAATTCATAAAAAGCCAAATTAACCCTATCCATATTAAAGGGTTTTTGATTGGCAAATAAGGCACTTCGTAAACGTTAAAAGGTCAATAGTGTGATCCCCAGGGAAAACTTGAGGTAATTAATATGCTTAATTTGTGTATAACAGCCTTCACCTGGTGAGATCAAATCAGTGTTATCAAATTAAGGTGGGTCTTAATGTTAACAGCTCATCAAACGTGCTGTTCATTTAAAGTAGTTAATTAGCAATCTGCTTTGATGAAAGTCACGTCTTAATTAGGGTTTTTTATACTATAAAAGGGAAAGGGTCTGTTGATAAAGAGAGTCTTGATCCCTAACTGAAACTGTTGGCTGCTTCTTATTTGGATTCTAACTGGGACCCTATCCATGTGTTTATCGCGTGATGGGTGATTGGTTGGACAGGTTGATGAAGAACATGATTAATTAATTCTTTCATCTTCAAAGACACGTATCATGAATATTGAAGCTTCCTGGCCTTATCTCACCTCCCTCCAAGGGACACTTTGATCATAGGTCAGGTGCTGCAACTGTTTCCCTTTTGGCATCCATTGGACCGATGGGTCCACCTTTCATGTGTGGTTTTGGTGTGAAGATGGAGAAGGGTTTACATCAAAGAGAGTCACACTTGTGTACAATTTTTTGTGTGTGTGTGTGTGTTCACACAATCTAAGGAGAGCTGGATTCACGTCTCCTCTAATCATTCGAGTGCTTATTCGAAACAATCACTAGACACATTAAAGAAGCAATAAAACATTTTTTAGTGAGTGACATGGCTCTTAAACAAGAGGTGATGAAAGTATTTAGATTGTTTTGTTGAATTGAAGCATGGAAAATCCACAATCCGTACACAATATATATTCCAGGCTTTAAGGAATATTATTCATATCAATCCATAAACATTATCATTAACATTTGGTAATACGTTATTAACATGATAATCATACATGTGATCTGTTTATCATAAGCTCGAAATATATGTTTGCTTAACTAGATTTCATTTATTTATTATATATCAATGTTTAATTAAGTAATATTTTCTTAACACTTCAAATTTTGTTGATATTTAACGTCTTCCCGAATTTGAATAAAGATTCGTTTGTTTTTTGTTTTTTGTTTTTTTGTAATGAAGTTCTTGTTTTTTAATTATTATGATGATTAATTGTTTCTATGTTTTTTGTGATAAAATTAAGGATAGAAATCTACAAAATATGCTTTCAGACTCATGCTTTTTGCATTTGTTCCTCCGAAATGGAAATAGAAACGAACGTTATATTTAAGAGTGAATACTAGTTTGGTCGATCCCTCTCGTTTATGGAATTTAATACTTTGTGTCTTTAAGATGAAAGAACCATAAAAAAGGGTCCTATGATTTACATTTTTTACACTTTAGGTTCATCCTGACACCGTTAACTTAACTTAGAAATATTTAAGTCTTTACCCTTTCGCTACTTTTCTTTGTCAAAAAAAATGTATTATATTATACAGTAACAGACCCTATATACCCTTAGATCATGTTTCCCGAAATATGAGCCAGATCCCTCCCCCCTCGTCTTCATCTTCCCCGCAAAGGGTGACCGAAGACAGAGCTAGAAATTTAGGAGACGGGAATCCAACTAACGCTTGTTTACAACATCTTCTTTTCGCTTGAAGAATGAATTGATTGTTGCTTCTTTACTCATGATTAAACTATCAAAATGCAAACAAATTATAATTTTACATATATACTATTCAAAATTTTTAAAATTAATTACAATTCTCAACATTAATATTAAAATTCAATTAAACTCTGATTTAAGTTATTTTACAACAAAACTTAAACATTAAAAGTAAACATTTATATAATCTAAAATTACATTCAAATAATTGCATTAATTCAAGTATAAAGTATTCAACTAAACAAGTTAAACACAGTTTTAGTAATTATATTTAATTTGGAGTTTTATTATTTCTCCAACAAAAAGGAAAAAAAATCAAATACTAATATACTATGTGGTTATTAACTTAATTACTTGCAGAAAGAATCATGTGAAGTAATGGAGAGGTTGAGTGGAGAGGTGTCCATAGGATGTTGGGGGTGGGTTGGCATCGGCCTATCCCGCCAATGTTTACGCCACGAGTGGTAATGAGTGGCAAGTGAAGGATATTGTTGTTGTCGATGGTTGTATTGAGGCGATGACACGAGGAAATTATGCAGAGAGATTGAGAGAGATGCAGTTGTATTGATAGCATCATCATCTTCGGTGTTTTCCATAGCTCCAACATCATATGTATGTGTGTATGTATGTGCAAGTGCATGTGACCATGCATTTGTCTATACAAATAAAATACAAACCCTTTAATTGTTACGAAGTGTACAGAATCATTTACAATATACTTTTTTAAATCAAAGGTTTATGTGAATTTGTAGGAATTTTGAAATTATAATGATGAATGTATGTATGTATGTGTGTATGTATATATGTATGTATGTAATATGTGCATGTGTACACGTCGTTGTCTAAACATGTGAAATACAAACTCTTTAATTATTATAAACCGTACAAAATCATCTATATTGTACTTTTTTAAATCAATTGTTGATGTGAATTGGGAGGAATTTTAAAATTAAATGTTGAATGTATGTATATATGTGTATTATCAATATATGTGTATGTATGTATGCACGTATATATGCAGGGCCGGCCCTGGGCCTAGGCCGAAGGGGCGACGGCCCAGGGCATCAAAAATCCTAAGGGCATCAAATTTTTTTAAGCCCAAACAATATACTAGGTTCAGTTTGTATTTGGGCCTTAAAAAAAATTACCGTTAGCCTTCTTAACCTTAGTCCATTCCATTAATCGTCGCTCGCTGCCTCGCTCTCGCTCTCGTCTCTCGCTCTCGCAAGTCGCAACAGAAATCGAAATCCTTCCTCGCTCTCGCTCTCGCTCTCGCTCGCGCTCGACGCTCTCTCTCTGGTCTCTGCCTCTCTCGACCATCGACGGCCGTCTGCCGTCTGCGGCTGCCTCGCCGGTCGCTCTCGGCCCCTCGCCCATCGCTCTCTGCCTCTCTTGTAGTCTTTTGTTGAGTGTTGAGCCCTTGACATTGAGGTTAGGGATTTAACATTTAAGTCTTTAACTTAGGTTATTTTAGTACTTATTCAGTTATTTGGTTATTTTATTTACTTTATTTTTAAAATTTTTAAAGTTGTTTGATTGGGAAACCTAATTAGAGTTATTATGTGCTCGGAATTTCCAGAAATTAACCTAGTTCATTAGAAGGCTTTAGAGGCAATCAAGTAGGTAAATGTTGAAATTAAGTGATTCAAGAGTATATTTCAACTCGTTTTTGAATTATATTAGTATATTTCAGCTTATGGATAGGGTTAAACTAGCTTTGCCTTTGTTTAAGAGTTAGAATGGTTAAGATGATTAAACTTATGTTTAATTACTTATTAGGTAATGTGTTGGGCAAATGACTAATGTGGTTGTGAAGATTCATAATTTCAATTCTGATGATCAAATTGTCCATCAGAACTTTTGATTTTTGAGTAGATGGTACAGACTGGGGGAATTCAAAATTGGAGCTCCAAATGTGGGAATTTGGGACTGACATTTGGTGCCCAGACCATATATGAATGTGCCAGAGTTAGAATGGTTAAGATGATTAAGTTATGGTTGTTTGAAGTTGACGTGTTATCCTGCACACTCTCTTCATCACACTGTTCCATATATGAATATGCCAATTGTGTTAGTTCATCACCGTAGTTACATTGCGTTTAAAAGAATACTCTCCTCATGTGAGTGAAAGAGATACACAYTGATGTTCTGCTGCAACGCAACATCTGTGATCAATAACACCACAATTCGTGGTGAAATTGAGTACGTGGCATCGATTATTTATGTATGATCTTTTGTAGTGTTTCCTTACGGCTTAGATACATTGGGGATGATTGTTGGTTGTAATTGATCATGTTGAAAGTTTGGCAACATTTTAAAATGAGATCTCAATAGCCTCATGTTAAGGTTTTAGTTATATCTTTTGTTATGTTTTACTTGAAGAATATATAGGATGGTACAGATTTATGTGTTCTTATTCTTTTGGATGGTTTGTAGGGAGATAAAACCAATTATGAAGGATGCATAAGTCATGGAACATGGGGTGGATTTCATGGACGTGTTAGCACACACCTTGATGCTATTGGGATATATGTGATGCCTGAATCACTTRCACTTGGTCGAAACTCTACAACTAAAGACAATTCCATGCATGAGGTTCATTTCTTAAAGTCTCTTTCTCATATTCTTGTTCTTAACTATTTATGTTTCAAGCCTTATCTAAAAATCTATAAATAGTTAAACCTATGTTGTTATCAATAATTGGCATCTCGATAACCATATATCTGCATAGATTTCCTTTGTGAATAATGAATACTGATTATTCATGTTGTTTTAAAGTTAAAAATATCCTCATATATACTTGTGATTGAATTTTTTTTCACTATAAAGGGCATTTTTTTGACTTTTCGCCGTGGGCATCCAAAATCTCAGGGCCGGCCCTGTATATATGTATGTATGTATGCATGCATACATGTATGTACGCATGTGCATGAGCACATGCATTTGTCTATGCAAATGAAATACAAACCCTGTACAAAGTCATCTACACTGTATCTTTTTTAGATCAACGGTTGATGTAAATTGATAAGAATTTTGAAATTTAAATGATGAAAAATTAAGGAAAGAGTAATTGAAAGATATTTTAAATTTCAAATTTACTGATTAACTACATGATTACCAATTTTCAGTTATAAATCTTTCATGATTATCTCCTCCACCTTTAGCCTCTGCCACTTCCATACTAATTAGATCGTCTTCGTCACCCCCTCGGTTGTCGTTGACCATCACTAACAAAAGTAGATGCAATTCTCCTCCACCACTTCTATATCATCTAGATTGTCTTCCTAACCCCTCGTCGATCATCATTCTCAGCCCCCCTCCCCCCCATCTTGGACCATCATGAACAAAAGCAGATGTTGTATCAACAATAAGATGAAGATGCAAAATCAACCAAGTATGTCGGAAACAACATGAACGAATCTTGAATCGTCTTAAGTGTATTTTTCAACCATCCTTGTGGGTTAAGGTTTGATTTAGTGCTATTATTTTAGGATTTCATTTGATGATTTCGGTGTCAGCATACGTTTAACATATGAAACACTACATGTAATTTATTAAATTACTTACTTTTAGATGTTTCAGTTGCATTTGAAACAATATGCGTAAGTTGAAAAGTTTTTTAAGAATTATGTCAATATTGTCCTAATTGAGCTATTTTTGATGTTTCACATATAAAATAGTTTGTGTAAGTTGAAATTGTTTGTTTAAGCTTCAGCTTATGTTGTCATTTTAGTTTAATTATATTTTGATGGTTCACAAACGAAACGGCATATGTAAGTTGAAAGTGTTCATTTAAGCATTAGTTTATGTCGTTATTATGATTAGTTTTAAGTTAATGTGTTGTTTCATGCTGGTATGAAACAAGGGTAACAGAAACTGTTATTGTTTCAAATGAGAACTAATAATTTGTTGGGTTCATATGAGAAAACAATGATTATGGTTGGAAAAGGGTGAAAAAATCAATTATATATGGCAGTTGGATTCGAATTTAGTAAAGATGAACATCCTAAAGATTAATCCGTTAAATATGGTATCCGTATAAGATATTTAATAAAAATGATTAACCTTAATTCGTTAAAATGACAAAGATGCCTTTGTTTATATGGTTTGTAACAATTAAACGGTTTGCAAAAGGAGATTCCGTGTATATAGTTGGATTCCCGTGAAAATAAGAGTTATAGTGAGAATAATGAGAATACTTCTAAACCATCATGTGATTTTATTTTTGGTCTAACGGCTCAAATATTGTGGACCTTCAATTAGTGTTAATTGATTTTGAACCAAAAACATGAAGCTTCAACTACTTTCTTCTAATATCAACTACCTTCATCAAGTTTTATGTCCACTTTCACTCCATTTCACGAACTTTTATATACCTTTAATAACTGACGCCTACATTAATTTGTTAAAATTTCAGTCATGGTGATAAAAATAGATCAATGAAGGTAGCCAAATAGAGCTTTTGCTCGCACGTTCTCACCACAACTAAACTCCACTTCCACCAAATTCCGATTTTGTGAACTCCAACCACTAGTCCACCACTTTGATTGCCCCTCTCCTTAATTTGTCCTCTTTCTTATCGCTTCTCCTTCCTTACCACTCTAACATCCCCAACTATTGTTTACGGGAAAAAACCCTTTCTACAGATTCAAATGGCAATACATTCATTTTATGAAAATGCGAGAATACCATTCTACTATAGTCAATCACATGTGATACTACACATGGGGAACCTGGAGATGTACGAGCAAGTTGGCCCATGACCTGTGTCGTGCTAAAGGTCGCTCATTTCTCGATTTAGTATCACATGTGATGGACTACAATACCACATGTGCTTTACTATAGGCATAAAGGTGTTCTTGCAATTTTGTAAATAAGGGGAATATTTTCTCATTTGAACCCTTCCCTATCTATACTAGATTATAATGTTTTTAGACAAAAACTCTTAAGTACCACCCTTGATACATTGTTTACTGCCTTTTTATGCATAAAACAAAAAACAAGAACTCTTAATTACGACTTTGTATGCCAATAGTACAATTTATTATTACCATTCTTTATACGAGGACATTTCTCAGCATGCTTTAGAGGCTTTCAAACACTACAAACTTGCGTGATCTCTAGCTAACCAGCCGCTAATGCTTTGATCTGTCGTTGATAGTAAGTAGCCCAAAAGGTCGTGAGTGATGCTACCAACAAGGGATCAGCGATGAATTTCAGCAACAAATTCAACTGCAGATTAGCGACAGACGACATAAGCGACATATACTATTAAGGACGGATTAGAGAGGGTGCAGTTTAGAGAAAAATCAACGAAGAAAATGATCAACGATGGATTTGTGAGGTCTATTTAGCGACAGATTAGCGACTGACCCCACCAACTTTTAGCAATGGATTTCCACTGCTGATCCCTCACTGATTTTTGGTAATTTTTAAAAAACAATTAAATCAAAATTATGTATTTCTTGTATATTTATATAAAACCTTCCTATAAACTCAAAATAATAATGAAACTATCCATCAAATTCAAAATAACCAATTCATACAATTCAAAATACCAAATTCATACAATTCAAAATAATATTGATAACTAAAGGGAGAGCTGGGAGGGCTCGGAGGGTGGGAGGAAAGAGAGTGTATCATTGCTACCGTATAGATGCAGCAAAATACTCCGATAATGTGATATGCTCAGTAAATGGGTAGCTTTTATGGTCTATCGGGCCTCCAGATCTGCCATACTTTTCCGTTTGCCCTCCAGCTCAATACAATAGCATTCCTCCTGTAGTTGTGCCTCTTCTTCTATCTTTGTCATCTTCGCTCTTAATCTTTGACGAAAATCAGTAATTCGTTGGCAACGAAAAGTAACGACATGATACATAATAATATAGCCAACATACCTCCACTGTCGATCCAATCATGCATGATCCCCTAGTGCCGCTACTACAATCACCGATCATAACATAATGGGGATCCTAGGAGGTCCCGAACACAAAAAAGATGGTTCTTCCACCGTCCTCCGACACTTTACTCCCAAGGAGATGCATCATCAGGTATAATATCGGGCTCTACATTAACTAGGCCTCATCCCTAAGCTCTCGAAACACTCCTATTGCTTACTAAAACAAAAATGAATGAAACTATATATGTAGACATTTCAGCAGCATAACCAATATAAATCAAACATATCCAACTTATCTACTTAGGCTAACGTTTGCCCAATAGTGACAACCCAAATTAATAACATTTCTATGTTCATCGAGATATATTACTTTAAACCTACCAAAAGCTTCTATCAAACAAAGTAATGGTTATAGAACTTGTCGTCGCTCTACCTGCTTTGGGAAAACAAACTGAGGAGGATCAGTAGACGGGCCAAACGAACCCGGAGTGACCTTGCGGTTTGTGTAGTGGATCTACTCAAACACCTTAGTAGAACTCGGCTCGCGACCCCATGCATGTGCGTACAATAGACAATTAAGTTATGTTATTAGTAAACATACAAATCTAGCTAATAACATCTTCAAAACACTGTAGACATATCATCTTGTGATGATGTTATGCAACACTGATCGATCCTCAGGTGTGCCTGGACAACACCCCTTCAAACTAGGTCGCCCGATTGCCTTACTGGCCGTAGAATGGGATCTCCAACAGTCGGAACTACACACTTGTTAGAATCAAAACAGATAAGTCAAATATAATGCACAAAGCTCACAATAAAGACAAAAAAAACTGATCAATCATATGGATTATGTGGTTTATATTGTTTATCGTCTTCTCGCAAATTGACCGTCTTTTCATTTTAACCTGTCCCTTGCCCTACATATATTTGGTTTTTAATTGTTTTGTAACAAAAAATTTAAAAAATATATGTAAAAAAACTAAAATACCTTTGAGTTCACTGACCTAACAAATTTCTTTAATATAGTTAATGACAATAACCCAGGATATTAAAAATGCAACCTAAAGACTTTTTTCCCATAATTAATTCATTTTAAAGAATAAACCTTAAGCATCAAACGTGTAATTCACTCCATTTAAATATGGGTCACAAAAAATTATAGGACATTGGATTTCTAATTGATTAATTGATTGCGAATATAAAATAAATGAGCATGATCCGTTTATTGTTTGTTTATGCCCTAATTATCGACTACACGAAATATTTCTATACATGTTCTCATTCTACGATAAAATTATTATCTACAAAATCGATTTGCTATCATTAATTTATATCGTTAAATCGTAATTTTTTATATAATTATTCTTGCATACTATTGATTAAGGGTGAACATGATACGGTATCATATTTCTTTTAAACCAGTTATAATTGGTAGCAAAATTTTATACCATGTATCAATCAACTATACTTGGTACCAATTTTTTTTCGGTTGGTGCATGTTGGTTCGGTTGGCTAAAAGTTGAAGTTACAAATGTATTCATATTAACATCTTTACCAACTAGATTTACATGCACTATAAAATCATCGAGTAATAATACGTTGATATGTGTTGTACCACTAATCACTATATATATATACAAGAATTCAAATAATTTTCATATAGTGTACAACCATTAATTAATAATCTAATATAAACGACCATTGAGAAACGAAGACGGAACATGGAGGTATGAATGAGTTATTAAGGTTGTTAGAGTTGGGCAAATGAGTTCAATCAAGTTCTATCTTATCCATCCATATCATAATTTAGCAAAACTGGAAAAAATGAGAACATTTAAAATTTAAAATCAAAACATGTTGCATTATACTAAACTTTAATTAGTAAATAGTTAAAAAAATAAGTCCGTACGCTACGGTATTACCATGATATACGACTTCTAATATCATGTATCAACCAAGTTTCGATAGTTAGTACGGTACTACCAATCAATTAAGTTGGTACCAACTAAATTGGTACGGTTGATATAAGAATTGGTTGATTTGTCATGGTACAAAATTGACACCCTACTATTAGTATAATAATTTTCATGCAAAATAATTTACATAAGCATTCGTTTGTTATATGGAACAAGACGAGAAAGAACAGAACAAAATTTTCATTGTCCCACCGTTCGTTGATTTAGTCGGGACATACAAGACTTAGGGGTCGTTTACCAAATACCTACCCGGTAAGTGCTTACTAATAAAATTTAACACTATTATATATACTTACCGGGTAAGATTTTAGTCCACCAAAACGACATTGCATGCAACAATATATTTACCCGGTAAGTGTCGTCATCCTCACTTACCGGGTAAGACTCTTGGTCCTTGTCTCGCTCTTACAAGGTAAAAAATTTTCGTCCTTACCATATTCATCCGATGAGGTAATATGACTTGGTAAGCGCTTACCTGAGTAAACGTTTGGTAAACAGCCCCTAGTTGAACAAAAATGCATTTTTTGTTTTACCAAAATAGGCGAAACAAAAATTAAAAAGATAAACAAGATTAATATATAAATTAATAAACTACACGTGTCAAATTAAAACTTAAAACTTCATTTGCACATCTTTTTTACATTCTGTTTTATGTTTAATCATGTCTCAAATATTATTTGGTAATTTCTAATTGATTGTAAAACCAAACTAATATGTGTGGGCTTGTATGATTAATGATAGACGACTAACATGTTATTATAGAACTTTTGTCAAAACAATCGACTAAATACCAAACCAATAAAACCCTAACCATCTTAGTGTTTAAAATTGAAGAAATAGATATTATAAATACCTATTTCTTATAACAAATGCATAAAGATAATTTTGCAAGTTGCATAGAAAGCTTTTTCTTCATTAATGCAATAAATTGAATGCAACGCCCCCAAGGGGGTGAAAGCTCTGCCCCATGCATCTATAAACACCAAAAAAAAAATGGTTATATTCTATTACTTATCCTTTTTCCTCACGAAAATTAAAACCACAATCATTATGATTTGTTTATAGCTAGCTTTATCGAGCCTAGTATATATGTTATTTAAGGAAAAATCATCAAAATGATCAAACTATACCTGAAATATTAACGAAATAACCAACTTTTACCAAAATTGTGAAAACATCCACACGGATCGCCCCGGGGGCGAGGGTTGACCATGGGGGCGATCCCCTCTTCTTTGACAAAAAAACAAAAAAAAAACTATATATCCAATTTTTTATACATATTCTATATCCAATATTGTACCATGGGCATAGTTATCTATATATACATATTCTTTAATTTTTTATATTCAATTTCACTTGCATGGATATATCCATGAAAAAAGAAGATCTGTTTTTGAGTTAAATGTTTAAAAGATAGTTGTCGGTTCATTTCATATATTCAAGGTCAAAAGCTGAATAACAACAAACAAGCCATGATCTAGGACAAAATAAATAAATGAAACACTTTAATATTCAAATGAAGTTTAAAAGCGATATCATTTTGTACCATGCAAACAATGGGTAACATACTAATATAGAGTCAAAAATTGTGATGCGGAAACAAAAACAAACAGGAAATACGACGTAGGGAGCTTTTTGTAACTAATCAGCTACATATCTAACTTAGTTATATAATTAAGTCTAACTGTAACCTCCCTCCTTTTCAATTTGGAGGTTGTGTTAACAAGACCAGCTTGCAAATCATGGCAGAATGCACAGGTCTAGATTAAGGTTTTGTAAACACATTTGCAAGTTAAGACTTTGTTGGTGTAAACTCTACTGCAATCACTCCCATCTGAAGTTGTTATCTGTGTTTGGTCCTTTCATGCAAAAGAGGATTATTGGTTATGTGAATGTTAGATAAATTGTCACACTCTAAAGAAATTAGAGTAATATCTTTAACCCCCAAGTTTGACAACAATCTACTCAACCAAGTAAACTCAGTAGTGATTCTCCTCAGTGACTTGAAGCCAACCTCTACAAATTATAAAGGGACCATAATTTGTTTCTTTAATTTGCATGGCACTGAACTCCTCCAAAAATTAAAACAAAGTAGCCACTTACTGAACCTCTCGGAAAAGGACAGGCTCCTCTATCTGAAGCACAGTATATATGTCGCACGAAAAATATCATCTTTACGAGTAAAAAAACAGAAAAAGCAAAACATCGATCAATATTTAAGCTTGTGTATATAAGAACGAACTCAAAACTATATGTAATTTTGCTTTAGTATTACAAAAGTGCTACCATTTATAAAACTGTGTTTTGATGATCCATCGTTTAATCCTCCCATCACATATCACATAAAATCATTTATTTTGTAGGTTACGATTTACAAACTGTATAAATATACTCACCTACAGTAATAATATAATTAAGTTTTTCCACTCAGTCACATTCTTTCTTCTATATGTTATCAGATCTTAAGATCCAAATTTTTATTTTTTTCTTCTTACTACCTACAACAAATATATTCCCCGCTTATGTCCCAACCATCCCCTCCAACCCATCAAGGGACACTGTCAGTGGTGTTGCATAACTGGACACTATGTATTGCAATGCCCTATCTTTCGCACTCAATTTCAAATGCAGTTCCATCACAAATATCCTCTCATCCTCAAATCTCGTTTTCTTTTCCACATGCTTATGCTGCTGCTCCTTGGAACTTCATCCAATGGTTGGCTTCTTGACAATGGTGTGACACACCATGTCACTCATGATCTTGCAAAAGGTCCACTCCCCTTACAATGGTAGAGAGAAACTCATTTTTGGCAATAATCGGGCCTAGCCATCTCAAACACTAGTTCAACATATGTTATTAGTACCACTTCTAAACTTCATCTTAATCATATATTACACGTGGCTTCCATTTCTCGTGATATTATCTCATTCTATAAATTTTGCCAAGATAATAATGCTTCAATTATATTCTCACCTACTTCTTATCTGGTGAAGGATCTTCACATGGAGGCATCCCTTCTCCAAGGCTCCACTAAATCTGGAATTTATGAATGGCAACCCGCTTGTCTTACCGTTCACTTAGTCAAAATGGCATCCACCACCGTTGTCATCATTGATTAGGCCATCCATCTTATTATATTTTATGTCATATTAGCAACTCTTTCAATTTAAATACTCCCAAGTCTTTTCTTTTCATTGCAATTCTTATGATTGCAATAAAAGCCATAAATTACCGTCTTCTCATAACACCTCACAACGTAATCCCCTCTTGGTATTCTTTACAGTGATGTTTGGGCTTCCCCCACCCTTTATTATGATGGCTACAAATAATACATAATATTTGTTAATCATTATTCCAAATATGTGTGGTTTTATCAACTCAAACACAAATATGAGGCCAGTGCAATTTTTATTAAATTCAAACTCAAAGTTGAAAATTTCTTCAAATGATCGATCGTAAATATCTTTAGTGATAATGGTGGTGAATATATTGGTTTAGATCCTACTATTGAATCTCAGGGCATCATTCACCTAACTTCCCCGCCTCAGATGCCCTAGCACAATGGCTACTCGAAATGGCGTCATCATCATATTGTTGAAACTGGTCTTTCACTTCTCACTCACTCTTCTATGCCATGTACATATTGGTTTCTTTCTTTTGCCACTGTTTGTTACCTCATAAATCGTATGCCAACTCCTACACTTAGTCTTCAATCTCCCAATCATAAACTTCATGGTCACACATCTAACTATTTTAAATTACATAGTTTTGGGTGTCTTTTCTAACCATGGCTCCATCCTAATACCACAAATAAACTTGATCCTTACTCTTCTCGTGTTTTTGTTGGATATTATGCCACCCAAAGTGTTTATTATTTCCTTGATCCCACCTCTAACAAGATATATATCTTTCGTCATGTTGAATTCATTGAACATGAGTTCAACTTCTCTACTTCTTCCTTTTCCACATCTCCACACCCATCCAATGATGCAGACGAATGGTGTGCTTTCCAACTTCCCATCTTACCTGCTACATCACCCATGCAACCTCCATAAAATACATCTACACCTTCTATTTTTCCATCAAGTGACACTAATTCTTCCTCCATGACACCTTCATTCTCTTCTACTTCTTCATCACCTCCTAATCCTCCATATCTTCATCGACCACGACCACAACTTCCAATCACAAGACTTCGAAACAACATTCATAAGCCTATTAATAAAATGAATCTTCATGTCTCTTTCCAACCTATTTCCACTAAGATTGCCGCTATAAAACAAGCATTGAAAAAACCAGTATGGTGTGGCAAGACGAGTAGAATGCTTTATTCAAAAATCACACAAGGGATCTTGTTCCATCTTCTCCATATCAAAACTTCTGGATGTAAATGGGTATTTCATACCAAACATAATCCGGATGGCTCTATCGAGCGTTATAAATCCCATCTAGTTTCTAAAATATTCCACCAAGGAAGTGATCTTGACTACGCCCAAAACTTTAGCCTCGTGGTTAAACCGAACACAATCCGAATGATTCTCTCTCTAGCTATCACACATAGTTGTCTCTTTGTCAAGTTGACATTAACAATGCCTTCCTCCAAGGCTCTCTAGGGGAGGATGTCTTTATGGTTCAAGCACCTGGTTTCATTAATCAAATTCATCATAATCATGTATGCAAGCTCCGTCAATCTCTCTATTGTCTCAAACAAGCTCCACGAGCTTGGTATAATGAACTCAAATCCTATATACTCGGTTGTGGTTTTAAAAGTTCCATTTATGACTTCTCACTCTTTACTTTACACCACAAAAATAATGCAGCTTTCTTCTTGTTTATATTGATGACATCGGATAAAGTCTCACTCTTCTAAAATCCTTTATTTTGTCAACTCTCCAATTGTTTCTTACTTTAGGATCTTGGCACACTTTCTTATTTCCTTGGTGTGGAAGTATTACCTCATCCTCATGGCATTTTTTAGACATTATAAATACATACACGACCTCCTCACACGTATTCACATGACAGACGCCAAACCTGTTCCTACCCCCATGGCTTCTCATCTTACCCTAACTCTGCATAATGGAACCCCCTTGGCAAAGCCAACGAAATACAGGTGAACTTTGAGAAGTCTACAATACTTATCACTTACCAGACTAGATGTTTTTTTCTATGAACATGTTATCTCACTACATGCACAAGCCAATTAGGCAGCTCTCAAACGACTCTTACGCTATCTAGTGGGCACGGGACTTGAATACAACATTTAGACCCAACAATCTTCCCTTTTGGATTCAAGTCCAAAAACAACAATTATTCATATCTTTAAGCTTTCAGCTTTAACAGCAACGATCTTTAGAATTCATTCAGAAAAAGTTGATATCTTCAATATTTGATCTTTTAAGCATTAGCAGTCTTCCTATTTGAAAATTCTTTCTTCAAACTTTAAAACTTTTACAATCTCCCCCTATCTCTGGCAATCTTCAACTTTTTGCCAATTTCAAATAATCTCCCTCAAATATTAATCAACTTCAGAAAATTTTGTCAACTCTCCCTTACTTGATACAAAAACTTCTTTTCAACATTTGAGTAATCTCCCCTTTTTTTTTCTTTTTAGAACATAATTAATCTTCACAATATGATCTTCACATTCACTCCCCATTGATCGTTGCAATATAAAAATTTTCAGTAATCATCAGCAATTATCTTCAGAATTAACTTCACTTCAATTTTTTATCAACTCCCCCAAACTTCATAAAAGACTATGTATACTCCCCAGTACATTCCCCAGATTTCAGATAGATTCATTCATTTTTATGTACACTCCACCTTATGATGATAATGAGGAGCATTAACATCATATTTTGAGATGAATGAACTTGAAAGAATAACGTCAATTCATAGAAAGTTAATATCAACAATTCAATCAATGATCAAGAACACAGAAGATCATTTCAATATGTCGTCATATGTATTCATGTCAAATGTGTATATGGTATTCTTGATACAATGTCTCTCTCTTAATACAGAATCTCTCAATCTAACTGTTTACGTATGAATTCAGTTATGTTACCAACTAACTAACAACTTCTAACTACTATTTATAGCAACTATTAACAAAAAACAAAGCAACTATTACAAAGCAATAAACATACCAGTACAAAGCATGTAAAATTGTTTGGGCACGGACTTGAATACAACATTTAGACCCAACATAATTGGTATAAAAAATTCACGTCGGCCCTCCTCGAACTTGGTTTTAAGCAAACTCATGCAGATCACTCTCTCTTTATATAAAAAGAAAAAAAAAGTTTTTGTCGCTACCCTTATATATGTCGACGATCTGATTATCGTGGGAAATGATCAAAACAAAATCCAAGGAACGAAGATGTATCTTGACAGAAGATTTAGCATCAAAGACATCGACCCTTTAAAGTACTTTTTCAGGATAGAGGTGGCTCGAACAAAGGATGGACTAGTCCTAAGCCAAAGAAAATACACCTTAGACATCTTAGAAGATAGTGGGATGTTGGGTGCCGGCCATGCTCTTTTCCCATGGAGCAAAACTTGAAACTCGAAAAAGATGGTGGAGAAGTACGTATGGATACTAACAAATACAGAAGACTTGTGGGAAGGTTGCTATACCTCCAAGCCACAAGGCCAAACCTCACGTACTCAGTTCATTTCTGATCCGCGCCTAAAGCACATGGATGTGGCTACAAGGATTTTGAGATATCTAAAGGTGACTCCAGGATAAGGTATTTTCTTTCGAAAGCAAGGAGGAACAAATTTAGTCACGTATTGTGATGACGATTGGCTTGGATGTCCCTTCTCAAGAAGGTCACGAACAGGTTATCTCTTGCTCTTAGGGGGGCTCCTGTATCTTGGAAGTCGAAGAAACAAGTGGTTGTTTCCCATTCCTCGGTTGAATCTGAATACCGTGCCATGGCCACTATCGTTAGTGACATCACTAAACATATCTTGAAGAATGAGCACACTAAACATGTGGAGATGGATTGTTACTTTGTCAGGAAACAACTCGAGACTCAAGAGATAGAGCCACTTCACATTGATACAAAGATGCAGATAGCAAACCTTTTCAACAAAGCTTTAGGAACTCAACATCTCGAGTCTTTACTTAGCAAGCTAGAGAAACTTACATGCTCCATCTAGAGGGGGACTATTAATTTTCGTTTCCTTATTTCCTTCCTACTATATTGCTGTATCGTTCTTGTATTTTCGGTTTCCTTATCTTGCTTTTGTAATTTTGGTTTTCGTGTTAGCTTAGGTGTCCTTGTTGGCTTAGGCCTTTGTATCTTCTATATATTCTCCCCTTTCGGTTGTATTTTAACATATCAAAATATATAAAGAAAGCAGATTTCGTTATCGTGTACTTAGTCAACCAAATATGTATGTATCCTGCATTAAGGATTGCATCGAGATTGATAAGTGGAATTGAGGCAACACCTTGGTAAGTGGCATGTAAGATGAAGGTCGTTCTAAGGAGAAATAATAGGGTGTACACAATTGTATTTCACTTAAAAAAATACCAGGCCTGATATTTACGTGGATGAATTAGAAGAGACAGAGGAATTAATGAGATCTCACCAATTTGCAACTTGTAGAGGGTGAAAATCTGATCTCGAAGATCAACATGAACACCATAAGAGAAGAGGTATTTGGACAAACTTACAAGAACTTACTCAATGAAGTCCCTTAGGAATCATCTAATCCTTCTTACGACATTCTTTACTTATAAGATTATGGATGGAGCATCAATCATATCAATTCATACATGAACATGTTTAACAACTTTAAGGCAAATTCATTAGTATGAATATGGATGAAGAACAAAATATTGCTACCATCCTTCCAAGAGGTATAGAAACAAAATTAAAAGAATTATAACCAATGAAGAAGTCCTTTTGAATCGTCTTAGTTATCCTTCTTAGACGTTCTTTACTTTTAAGAATATATTTGACGACTTCATTATGAAGATGAAATTCTTTGACATGAATATGGATGAGGAATAGAAGTCTATCATCCTTACAAGTTCACTTCCTGATAGGTATATATATTTAGTCTATATAAACTGATATTGTTGCTAAAGGATGAGTATACTGTTGTTGTGCTGGAGCCAAATTTAACTTCAGATATACTAGGTTGCAGTGTGGAGCCTCGAATGTCACTTGTAATGTCAAACAAAGCCTCACTATTTCCTGTTACTCTACAAGTTTAAACGAAGGGGGTGCTAACGAAGTTAGGATGGTGCAGGATAAATGATACGACATTGGGTAAATATCGAGTAAAAGGCAAATATCTCCGCTTGTATTTGTAGATCCGAGTAGATCAAAAACACCATGATTGAGACGATAGCTTCTCCACTTGCATCCCTGGATACACTTCCAACCTATGCATAGGAAATAAGAAACCCAAATCAATTATGGAGAGATAAAAACAAGTAGTAGCATCAGATAAAGGGACACTAACACCTTGATCCTTAGCTGAGAAATTGAAGCTTCTCTATTTAATGCCCCATGATTACAAAGATATCTTTTAACTTGAACTTGTGTACACATGAATACAAAGTCTCTCTATCCGCAACTTCCATATTTCTTTACACCTTTTTTACTTTCCATCCCATGTGTCTTGAATAAAAATCACTTATATCAAACTTTTCAGGTCTCATTCATATCCACCAATCATATGAGTACATGTAAGCAGAAAGAGAAACTAAACATGAATTAAATAAATTTAAAATAAATAAAAATTTGATGTATCTTAATTTCATTGGTGGAACAGGAATAAGACTTGTAAATTGAGGACAAGTGATTTCTCTCCTATTTTCTTTTAGCTTTTCTATAAAATTGTGCTTCTAGAACTAATGGGAAGAAATTAAATGAAGGTCCTAATCAAATGCAAGCATTTCAAATTTAAAATTTTCCAATTTAAGAATCTCTAATGTATGGTGATATATCTCTTTCATCTCCTACTTTGCAACATATTGTATTATATATAGAGAGAGGGTTTCAATATATAATATGTAAATAGATATTGATGATCACCCTCAATGTTGAATGTATAGGTTGAATTTTGAGTAGGGTTCATTGCATAAAAATATAACATGTTCTCTGAAATTTCTTTGTTGTACTTTTAAACTAAACAAATATCATATAGCAGTGTAAATTTGAAATTGTTTTTGACATTTTATCACATTAAACACTAAACACATATTTGCTTAAACAAAAATGGGCATGCATCAATAACATCCATCATCTCTTTTTATCCTTCTTCATCATTTCATCGTCTTCAATTCATCCCTCCAACAAAGCATTAAAGTGTTCAGATTTCGAATATACATCGAGTCCACTACCATCTCTCTCTCATCTTCCCTCTCTTCCGCTTCCTTTTTCTCTTTCATCACAGAAGGAAAATACATGTATGAATGCAATTACTTCAATCTCAACTTCAAAGTCAGGAAACCTGCAAGTTAATAAGAAGGAAATAGTGATATATAGATCTAGACATCTGGGATTTTATATTGCTGTTCGAATGTGAGCATAGGAATATCGTTTTCGGTATATGTGTGTTACTTGTATGCATTGTAATACCTTTTGGCAATAAAATTTAGATCAAAGTACACCAATTGCCACCACATCATGCTATCAATATACTTCTGCTGGTGAAGGTACCTTGTTTATATCACCAAACTATACCAACATACCATATTCTAAGAATGCTAGGAACTAAAATCATTGATGCCTTGGCGCACACATATATACATGCTTACAAACATATATACTTGGAGATATATATATATATATATATATATATATATATATATATATATATATATATATATATATATAGAGAGAGAGAGAGAGAGAGAGAGAGAGAGAGAGCTCTAGATTTTCAAGGAATCAGGGAATTAGATAGAAAGCGTTGTTGAACTTCGTGGCCATCTCATTATAAGTTGATGGGTTTATTACAAAAATCAATCTTCTTCATAAATCGTGAGTTTCTGACGATGCTGTAACACTACCAAGGCCGTGGATGAAGTTAACTTTGTAGACCAACCATATGCTGCCCAATTTACAGCTTCAGATTCAAATCAAGCGTATGTGGATCAGACTGCATAGAAGCTGGTTCCGAATTCAAATAAGACCTTCCAGGCCACTTCAAATCCAGTGCTTCCTCCCCAGCAAAAGGTTGCCCCCAACAGACTTGATCGTCGGTAAACATTGCGACAGCTGTACTTTCTCCATCCCTTCTTGGTGAACAAAGAAGGGAATGCGTGTGGAGTGATCCGTTGGCCGAGAAATTCATCGTCTTTGGCAACTTATATCTTCTAACTGCATCTCTCTCCCTTCTGTGGGCATTTTGATGACCTCCTAATGCTTGTGAACTGTAGAACTTCCTTTTGCAAAAGCTGCATGTATATACCTTCATAGAGGTGGTGGATCTTGAGTTTGAACGAGTGTCTCCTAGATATAGTCCTAGGCTAAGATTCAGCCACCCTTTTTGAAGAGCATCTGGGGTTTCTCCACCTGCATTCTTTCTGGTAGACATTGGAAATGTTGAATACCCTTACAAGAGATTGAGAGGAAAAAGAAGCTATATATATATATATATATATATATACATACATATATATATATATATATATATAAACAAGGGCATGAGAAGAAGACGTTAAAATATTCCTCCATTCTCGATCTTCTTATACAAAGATGTTGATAATGTAGGTTTTCGTCCACAAGCTCTTTAAGTTTTATTTTATTAAATAACACTCCAAAACCTGAAAATGCCAAATGAAACTAGTTGGGTTGTATAATCTCATCTGTCTGAAATGTCACTGTTACCTGATGCTTGGTGTTTTCAAGGGACAACGAACTGTTGCTCTTTCCAAGCCCTCGAAAATTTCCCCTTTTCCTTGTCGTTTAGTGCATTTTCTCCATCCTGTTTGGAGCCAATGTGTGGTAGCCGACATTTTTTGGTTCAAATTAGTCTAGGGATTTATATAAAGCTTTTTTTTCTTATGTTATCAATCAAATATTAAACCCTAATTGTGATACTTCAAAGAATTAACAACATTTTTGCATTGGTTGGATGTGAAACATAATGTCATTTTGAATAAATGGTCCCAATAATAGATAGAATTGACAAATGCAAAGACCGTTTTATATAAATTATATAACAAAAATCTTGAAATTAACCATAAGGGTGGTGCCTGATTGGTTTGAGCTTGGCGGTCAAAAATACCATGTTCAAATCCAAGAAGGAATAAAAAACCCCTTGTGGCCACGGAAGTTCAAATGTGATGACTCCAGGTTATCTACAAAGCAGATGGTCGTCCTGGAATTAGTCGGCTCGCATAACGGGTTGGATATTCAGGTTAATAAAAAAAATCTTGAAATTTATACGGAATGTCTGTATTAATTACTTTCTGATGCAAGAAAACAGTAATTCATTATTTTCAATTGTTTACATGTCCTTAACTTTTTGGAAAGTAAAATAATAATAGTAACATGCATGATTTACAATAATATATGTTAGGTTTTTCTACAAGCAAGAACTTGGTTTTGTTGCAACCTGTTCTTGGATACCAGCAGGCTGGCTTATATAACCATGATACAACACTTTTTGAGAAAACAAGTAGAACTATAAGAAAATATTTATTAATATTAGGTATTAAACCTATATATAATCATTAACAATAATTTTTTATTATTAACCTGGGTTATCCAACCCGCTATGCGAGCCGACTAATCCCAAGACGACCACCTGTTTTACGGGTAGTCCGGAGTCACCGCATTTGAACATCCGTAGCCAAAGGGGATTTTTATACCTCTTTTGACCACAAAAAATTAAGACCATGAAATCACAATTTTCATTATAGTGTTCTACATTTTTGTAGGCATCCTCTAATTACAAACTTACACACCATTCTATAAAACAAACTTTTATAATCACATCATCAACTATTTTATAATCAATAATACATATCATTATTAATAATTAAATATACTTTATTTCAATTTAATAATATTCAAAACATATCTACTTGATTTATAATTTAGTTGTCGTTTAAACATTTAATCAAAATATCTTATTACATAAAAAATTAAATAAAATTAAAATTTGTTGCTTCATTTTATTTGACTATATTTTATACTTGTTAGATTTTGGTTACGATTTTTAAACATGTTGGGTCAAGTTGCACACATGCCACAATTTCTAAATTAGCAATTCGACTTATGTGGTAAATATAATAATTGCATTGAAATTGGCCTGAATTTCTATAAAACTTGTAAAATATACTAGAGAGAGAGGCAACAAAACTGAAAAACTATGGGGTGTTGTATTACTTCTCACATTACAAAGAATAAGGGAATTAGTTCTATTTATAGTACAAGACGTAGCCAATTCTAACCACCAACCTATTGTTTTTGAGTTTTCTGATCAACTTCATTAACTAACACCTTTAAACCCTTGAGGGATGATAATACAACTCTAACATCGCCCCCGTAAGCTAAAATTTGGAACCAATATGAAGCTTGGAACATAGCTGAGGAAATTGGATCAAAGTAAGAACCTTGGTTAGAATATCTAGTAGCTGAAATGTGGTTGGCACATATCGAACATAAAACATTTGAAACAAAACCATCAAACGTATGAAATGAAGATCAATTATGACATTTTCTTACGTTGATGAAAAACTAGATTAGCGGCAAGATATGTAGAGCCAAGATTGTAATACAACAAGGTTGGAGCACAAGGAAGGTAATATGTAGGTCACGTAGAAGAAAAACAATCCATTTAAGTTCAGTTGCAGTGTGAGCAAGTGCTCGGTACTCTGCCTCCATACTTGATCTAGCAATAGTACTATGTTTCTTGGAACTCCAACTAACGAGATTAGGTCTAAGAAAAATACAATAACTAGTAGTAAAGCGACGATTACTGCGACAACCTACCCAATCCGCATCAGCATATGCATGGATTGTAGTCGTGGATGAGTGCTAAAAGACTAAGCCATAAGTACACCTACCATTCTAATATTGTAAAATGCATTTGATCGCTATCCAATGTTTATATGTTGGTCTCTAAAGGAATTAAGAAACTTTACTGACTGCATATGTCATCTCTAGTCGAGTGAGAACCAAATATTGCAAGGAACCAACTGTTCTTTGATACAAAGATCGATCATCTAATGGCATACCAGAATACTGAGACAAGTGTCTACCGGGATAAACCGGAGAGGACAAGGTTTACACTGGCTCAGGCCAGTGCACTGAAGTAGATCAAACAGATATTGTTGTTGTGTCAAATGTAAGCCATGGTGCGTAAAAGTAGCTTCAACTCCCAAGAAAATGGTTTAGTATCCCCAAATCTTTCAAAACGTGTGCTTTTAAGTTTTTAAATCAACTCAGAAATAAACTGAGAAGATTTGCTTGTGATGATAATATCATCGATGTATACCAATACATAAACAGTAGTGGCAGGCATGCAATAGACAAATATAGAAGTATTAGAAATATATTGCACAGGTGTCGTGGAAAGCTTAGAAAACCAAGCACGAGGTTCCTACTTTATACCATATAAAGCCTTCTCGAGAAGGCAAACATGATGAGGTCGATCAAGATCAACAAACCCCTAAGGTTGAGTCATATACATAGTCTCAATGAATCACCATGTAAAATTGCATTATTTCCATCCACTTGTCATATTTCCCAACCACAAGAATAAGCAATTGAAAGAAGTAGTTGAATAGTAGTAACTTTAACGATAAGACTGAAAGTTTCAACATAATCCACACCTTGAGTCTCTAAAAATCCGTTAGCAACTAAACATGCTTTATGACGGCTAACAGTCGTATTGGGATGTCTCCTAAAATGAATACTCATTTGCACCCAACAATATTTGCACAAGGAGGAGCAGGAACTAACGTCCAAGTTCCATTTAAGTGGAGCAGAGTAATTTTAGATCTCATTGCATCACACCAAGATGGCCATTTTTGATCTTGAGAAAAAGTTGACGGCTCAGTGTTTGGTGTAGAGGTAGTATAATAGAGAACATGATCGGGAAAATTCTTGGGTTTATGAGTATGATCAAGGTTATGAGTAATAATTGGATGAGATGAGGATGGAACAGAATCTGGTTGAATGGAAGGAGAAGAAGCTGAAGATGAAGGAAATATATTTGTTGATAGTTCTGGGAAGATAAGAACAAAGAATTCGAAAGAACTTCAAGAGAAGGAAGAATAACGGACAAATCAAATTTGGAAGAATTGTTACGATTTTGGTATGGAAATGAAGTCTCATGAAATATAATATGATGCAATGTGTATATCTTTGATGTTATAAGATCATAACAAACATAAACTTGGTGAGAAGGAGCATATCAAATAACCGTACAAGCAAACTACTTTGGAGATAAATTGTCATCATGAATATCTCCAAGAAAGGGATAACATAGACATCCAAACGTGTGAAGTCTAGTGTAATCTCGCAATCGATGAAATAATAGCTCATATGGAAAAGAATGTGACAATACATGAGATGGAAGACGATTTATCAGAAAAGCAGTGGTAGCATAAGCATCATACCAAAAGTCTTTGGGCAAATGACTATGAAAAAGTAAATCTCGAGCAATTTCTTACAAGTGACGATTTTTTCGTTCAGCGACACCTTTTTGTCAAGCTGTGTACAGACAAATGATGCAAGGATGATGTCAGACTCAGAAAGAAATATGCTCATTTGACCTTGAGTCAACTCTAATGCACCATCACTTTGAAAATACTTATTTTTGTTGAGAAACGATTCTCAACTTGATATTTGAAGTGACGAAACAACTCTAACGCAGGAGTACAATATGCTAACGGATAAACCCAAGGAACGAATGAAGGTGATAAAATAACGAAAACCATAATGTGAAATAAATGAAGCAGGTCCCCATATATTAGAATGTATAACATGTAACGGAGTAGTACTTTGAGATACAGACACTTGAAAAGGAATGTGTAAACTTTTTGATATATTAGACGTATGACAATTATTTGTTTTTGAATTATTTGATATACAAGGAAAAGAAAGTTTCATAAACACATAATCAGATGGATGATCGATGTGAGAATGTCAAAGATCTCTTGACAGTGTGACAGATAGAGAGTGTATATTGTGTTAATCAAGCGAATTGTGGTGGAGTTGAATCCTTGTCATGGTGTGAATAGACAAACCATTAGATGAGAATATAATAAGAAATGAATTGTCATGAACTAGTTAAGTGATGGATGACATATTTATAGAGAGTAAATATTGTGGTGATCAAGCGGATTATGGTGGAGTTGAATCCCTGTTATGGTCTGAACAGACAAACCATTAGATGAGAATATAAAATAAATGGATTGTCATGAACTAGTTGAGTGATGGATAACAAATTTTTAGTGAGACCCCAAACCAAAAGTACATTTTTCAGAAATAATGTGCATTTGGGTAAGGTAATAACAGAATAACTAACATGGATGATAGAAAGAGTCATACCATTTCCAACAACCACTCTAGTGGAACCAAAGGAAGTATGCACTCCTCGGACTAAATTTGGATTTGGTGTCATATGAGCAATGGCAACTGAGTCAGGTATCCATGATTCTACAATAGCACATATGTTTGCAAATTCATCAAATGGAGTAGAAAAATCATCAAATTTGAATGAGGCAGAAAATCTTGAAACACGTTGGCTTGATAAGAAGCCCACTATCCAAAACGTTCAGATCCAAAACCATTATTTAATCCAGACCTAATATTTGACATATTTGGCCTAAAAATTGTTTAACCAGGCTCAGTAGCAACTCCCGTTACACAAGATGACCCAAATTGGAAATCACGCAGAGCTGTTGAGAACAATTCAAATTGTATCCGATTTGGGACGATGACTTTGAGTCATTTGATCTCATTTCACTTTTCTGACAAAAGGAATTTATGGGTTCCATTCATTTTCGTCAAAACCAGGGATTCTTCCATGATACATGGCCTGAGACTGTGCAACATGTACACTGTGAGTATTACGACCTCCTCTATCTTGATTGTTATATCCTCTCCAGGCTCAATCACCAGATCCACTACGAGAAGAATATCAACTGCCACTCTTCCAACTTCGGCCACCATTTCGACCACCACTATTTCCACCATCGTCTCTTCCTTCAATAAAAGTGAAACATAAGTAACATCATTATGTTTCATGTCCAGGTTTATGACAGATTTGACAAATTAAACCAGTTATGTTTTCTTTGTTTCCAGACACAAGATGTGGTGGTGTAAATATACCAGTGTTCGTTTCAGATATTGGAATTGAACTTTCACTTTGATTACTCAATCTTTGCTTATACACAAGAAGTATGGATCTGTGTTGAGCAAAACTTGGAATATATTTTCAATATTTACAACAAAAGCATTGAACACTGAGTTTAGACCTTGTAATGTTTGCAACACCAGATTAAAATCAGAAATGTTTTCTCTAATATATCATAAAGAAACTGAAATCTTTTTAACATAATCACAATAAGTTGTAACACTTAATGTTCCTTGTTTAAGAGTCAAATATTGAGTTTCTAATTGGAACTTTTTCACAAAAGCTTGTTGTAGATACGAATCTTCAAGTATTTTCAACAAATTAATGGTCATAGTTGTGCCTATTGCTAAATGAGAGATACAAGGATCAAGTGTTGCATTTATAAATTTAGACACATAGGAGTCTATCTTGCACCAACTCTCGTATCCGGCATCAGTTTCCAAAGGAGAAGGTAAACTTACATGTGTTTGAGAGAGCCATAGTCTTGAGAATTGGGCAACGTTTAATGTTTCCAACTCGGGTAATTATCACCAGTAAGCTTTATAGAGACAAATTTCATGAAATTTGTCAAGGGAAAAGGTTGATATGTTGACTCTGATATGTGTTTCTTACAGTTATTTGTTGGCTATATTTAGAGAGAGAAAGGCTACTGATAGAAGCTCTAATACCATAAAACTTGTAAAAGTACTAAAGAGAGAGAGTTAGATGATCCAAGCGCGTACCACTACGCCTAAAGCAATTGGTCCGAAAGCAATTCTTGGATGGTAGTCTAGCATCTAATAAAATCGAATTGGTCCAATCAGATGACCATCCAATTATCATTCAATTAATAACTATATATAATTATTAACATTTTATAATATTTTTTAGTTGATATTTATGTGCATTGTTTTTTAATAACTGAATAAAAATATATGAATAATTGGTTGAAATGGTGGATTAATTGGTTGAGTATTAGATCAAAAGATTGGAAGAACCCAATTCACTCCAACGAATAACTAATAGTAACATCCAGTGGATGGAATAGATCCGATCCAATCATCCATTGGATTTGGATCGGATCAGATGTCCAATCTTAATCGGATCGGATGACAAAATCTAACACATCTAGTGGATGATTGGATCGGATCCACCTAAATCCATTGGATTTCAACAGCTGAACATCCCCACTTTACGCTCAGGTTGAGGCAAATAGGAAAGAGATGGAAGTGATACAGGACACTGTCGCGAAGTTGACGCAGTCTCAGTTGCGGTTTCTTCAGTCGTCGCGGCCGCAGGATGATCCCGAATGTGATTAGGTTGTTTCTTATGGTGTGTAACAATTAATTACTTTTAATTTGTATCGTAATTAGAATTTGTCACTGGAACAATTCGCACTTTTAAATTTGAATGTATAATATTTGCGTTTAGTGTTATATTTAAACTGTGGGCTACAGTTTTCGTATAATGTTTGTGTTTAGTATTATACATAAATTGTTGGCCAAGGTTTTTGTAATGTTTTAATTTACACGAAAAATATTTTAAAAAGAAAAATTTTTATGAACTCGACAATTACTGGCGGATCAGTGGGTGAAAATTTCATGGGTAAATTTTCAAAATTTTAAAAAATTAAAAATAAAAATAAATTGGTTGCCGTTGATGAGTTGCTGATTACCAGCGGCCAATTCCGCCACAGAAAGTCTCCTGAATATATTATTATTTGATTAAATAAAAATTGTAATTAATAAATTTACGGCGGATCACTAGCAGGCCTTTCCTAAACATCTTTTTTAAATTAATATGAGAAAATTTCAGCAATGGAATCTATGATAAACGAAGTTGGTGATCTGCCCGACACCAATGATCTGGGGATAATGACAATCACTGGCCAAGCCTTCTACAACAATGGCTTTCCGCCCTAAAAGGATTTACTGGCGGATCCGTCCGTCGATGAAACTCCCTTGTGTAGTATGGGTTACTAAACATTTTTGAAATATAAATCTTATGATTTTATCTCTTGATGAGCTATTTCACACATGATGGTCTATTTGACTCGTTTCATGTTTTGTTGTACGATTTGGATAATATTTTAAGAAAATGACTCACAAATTAAGTTTTGATGTATATTTCATGGTCATGACTCACAAATGAAGGTTTGGTGAGCTTTTGGCAATAATGCATTTTTAGTGTACTTTATGCACTTGAAACATTTACAAAATGCATATTTTTAGTTTATGATATACTTAATTTGGAAGCATGAATCGTATGATTCTTACTTTATGATGATTTATTCCAACCAATAACAAGCTCTAGATTTATTGTCACTTTTGGTGCATAAGTTGCATAAACATTAGATAAATGTATTTTATTAACTTATGTGTTGGTTTTTATTGAGTAGGCAAGTAAGTTATGGAGTTTATTTATTTAATATTGGACCAAATGAGTTTTTGAACTTTTTCCGGTTTAAATTATTGAATTTCAATCTTTGGACATAATTTGCACATATTGCATATTTATTAAGAATTACATGATTTGAGTTTGTTATCATTCGAGTGAGAAGTCATGTAATTCGGAAATGCAATGTTGTGAAGTCGTGTAATTTGGAAATGCAATGTATTGGATCCATAGGCATATAAGTCATTTGTAGTTATAAGTGAGAAGTTTTGTTTTCATTACCTTGTAACTAGATGAGTAGTCCTGAATCATCAGGGGAATTGTGGTGGTTACGCGTGCAGAGTAGTATACGTGCCATTTCCTTTTAGGCGTATCTCATCTAGCCTACTAGAGTAAGCACTGAGTCATCAGCAAAATTACGGTCAAAAATCATGTAGAGTCAAACATTGACATCATTAACTATTAATTACGACGCAACTACTCTAGAGAATGAGTAGGCACTAAGATCATCAGGGTCTTGCAATAGAACTCGAAAGAGATGTATACGAAGATCATTGATATGAGGTTAACCTTGATAACGTTGTTACATGGCTTGTTTTGTGTTCCTGCCACATTTAATGGAAACAAGTCTGCTCATCACCGAAAACTGTTGTTTTAGGCATGGGGTGTTACTCATAATTTGAGTTTGGGTTATAGACTCTTATCCATAATTTTAGTGTTTTGGGTATTAGAGTTCTATCCATGTTTTTGGTTTTTGAATATCAAGTTTAATTCACATTTTGAGTGAGTACTGAATTTTGATTTCACATTTAAATGAGTGTTTTGATTAATGTGTTTTCATCATAAAAATGGTGGGTTTCTACCGATGTTGCTTTTATGGTAGTTATATTTCATTTGGGAAAATTGTGATTTAAATAACTCACTTTTACCATTTTATATGTTTGAGATGAAAATTGTTTGAATTCATAAGGTTGTAAGTCTAACACTTTTTCTTGTAGAAATGTGCATCATGGTTATTGTGGGGCGATACTAGCGACACTTGAAAAGAACTGAATGCTATTTTTAGAGGAACGTCAAAGAGTTAGCTCGTTAAGACATTTTTCTTATCATTAGAGATAGCGACTTTCGATGAGAGTATTAGTAGCTAGGGTTTCCGGTCTTTAAATCTCGTAATTCACAATGGGGAAACCAAGGGTGTATTGTACTAAGTGATAGAAGGAATTTTAACTCGATCCGGTCAGCCAAAAATATTTACTCAACCAGCTACATATTTTAAGAGGATAAGTCAAAGAACTCGTATTTTAGGGTGCGTTTGGTACACTGGACAGGGACAAGACAGAACATGACAGAGATCTCTGTCTCATGTTTGGCATGAATTTATGTGGAACAGACAGCAGAGTGGAACAAAGCGGAACAAGCCTGTTCCACCCCTACCCCATGGAACAGGGTGGAACAAGGTGGAATAGACTTATATTTTACCAATATAACCTCAAAATAAAACTTAATTCTCTTCTAAAATATCAAATAGATCTCTCTTTTACATTTTATTCATTCTTTAAATTTTATTTATTGTATTTTATGTTTCTTAAACTTTCATTTTTTGTCTTCAAAATATTATTTTTATACGGTTTCTATAATCTTATTAATTTATGTGATTTATTATATATTAATAATAAAAAATAATGTAGAAAAAAGATAAAAATAAAAATAGAAAACCACATACACTTTTTATTTGGTGTCATTTTAATTGTTTTGACGAAAACTTCAAATGATATATTTTGTTATAAAAAATAATTATTTAAATTGTTTTCATGATTTTATCACCGTCAAAAGTATTACGTAAGGTTCACGCATGCAATTTGTTGTTTTCGATGAGTTTTGTATGTTTTCCCTTTATCAGAGTAGTAAATATTCGATTTTGATCTTACAGGAGTGATTGTACAGGTGAGTGAATTCTTTTGTTTTATGGAATCCAAGTTTTGTGAATGTGATGATACTTATGAGATCACTAGCCAAATTGTTTATTGATGCTTATATTTTATTTACTATTTGATATTTAATCCATTTTAATTGATTGTGTGTTTGTTGGTAGTACTTAGTATGGAATGCATATAGATTTGCTTCGATAATGGATTCTTGATGCTTATACTATATTTACCTTTTTCATATATCATTAATTGATTATGAAATCATGTATTTTTGCAAATAGTAGTGGTTTGATGTAAGTTATACTTTGCACACCGTATTTGTTAACATTTATATTGATTATTTAGTAAAAAAAACACTAAACAGCTTACTAGGGGTAAATTGGTCATTTTAACAAGTTCTGTCCGGTCATCTCATGTCTTACCAAACGCTGAACAGCTGTTCTGCCATGTTCTGTCCTGTCATATCATGTCCTGTTTTATCATGTTCTGTCTACATACCAAACGCACCCTTAGAAATCAAATCGAAAAGAGTGATGTGTCTCTTGCTGTATTCGTCGGCAAGGTTATCTTGCTAATTAATCTCTGTAACTTCAAGTTTTGTCCATCAAGTAACATATGGAACCCACCACTTGGCAATTTTTAATGTGTTTTTAATTGTGTGACAGTGAGCAAACATCCATTCCATGGAATCAATGTGTGCTTAATTAGCTTTAACCATACAAGATCTGTAGCCGTCAGTTCCAGGAGGTATGGGTTGGCAAAAACCCAAATTTTTGTAAGAGGAAATGAGGAATTAAAGAAGACTATTTATGGTAACTAATTCAAGCATTGATCAATATATTATATGTTAAGATTTTATATATCCATACATAGGGGTGTTTAAAAACCCGATCAATCCGATCAACTCAACCCAACCCAACACGAAATAACCCAACCCGAAGCAACCCGATGTCTAATCGAGTTGTAAAATTGTCAAACCGTAGGTATTGGGTTACTATTATATGAACTCAACCCAACCAAATATCATTTTATTTCTTAGATTTAATATGATTGTTGAAATTCTATTAATATATACATTACACAATTACATTATCATATATGTTTTTCATTTACACATATTTTCAATTTATTCGCATCTTTATATAACTCATTCGTATATATGTTCAATAATTGTGAACATATATATGTAAATTGAGAAAATTAATTGAATGTGACATACGTTAGAAATGTCGATAAGTTGTATCAAATATTTGATGATAAAAAGAAATTATAAGTAGAGAAATAACTTATTCAAGGTTGGAATAATATTTTAATATACCAAATTATCAACCCGTACAGGTACGGGTTGAGTTAAGATTTTTTCAAACCGCAAGCATTAAGTTGAGTTGTTCAAATGTCATCAACCAGATCAACCCAACTCATAAACACCTCTACCCATACACTTTAAACGTCCCCACACAGACAAATAATTCTTAATCTTTTATTAGTAAAGCATATAGACCTGGGTCAAGAGAAATCTTGAGTCGATAACGCTTTGTGTACAACAACTTTCGCCTGAGTGAGATCAAATCAAATATTATGAGATTTTAGGTGGGTCATGATTGCAACATCTTACCAAAAATGGTGCTCATTAAAGTTGTTTGCAATTATTCGATCCACACAGAGAAAGAAAGTGACTTTTTTGTATAATTAGGGTTTTCTTTTACCACATAGGGAAAGGGTAATAATGTTGATGTATAAAGATAATCTTGGTCCATGCTGTCTGCTAGCTTGTTGACACAAAGGTAATATTGATATAATTGAAATGGTCGTCTTCTAGCTTCCAGGGTCGGCCTTTGTCTTTGCAACCCCTACGACCGTATAGGACGTTAAAGGTCCAGAATACATCAAGTTATCATTTATTACATGTTTTAGATTTAATAATTTTAAACTTACACAATTGGGTTTTAATTATAAAAGCAGGTCCAAGGCTTCGTAATGATAGATAGATATTGAACGCACGTCATATTGAAATTGACAATGTACGTGAGCAGATCACTGTATCAGTATAATTGGAGCACGTTGCACAATAATAACAACATATTGTGATATTTTCTTATTGGACACTTGTTCTTTGCAATGTACAATAGCGTAGATTATGAATTTTACAATTTATCATTGGTTCTTTTACCTTTTGTTTACTTTGAGGTTATGTCATTACCTTATTAGATTTAGACTTTACTCTTTAGACTTGTATCTTTATGAGTTTTGCTCTTTGCTTACTATGACACTAAAAAAAATGAGACAATTCCTTAAATGAAAATCTTATTGGACCAAAATCCTAAACCCACAAGGAGGAGAAAATAATTTTACCAAAGATCCCTCAACTTCCAACAATGCCGGATTTTTTCCTGAACTTTCCATTGCTATATATTTTTAAAACCCGACCAACTACAATTTAAAACCGAACATTACAAATATCACTAATGAAGTTATGAATAGGTATAATGTCTTTTGTTGTTTGATTTTCTTAATGCAAAACGTTATTTATTGCGATTTTGATCATCTTTATAGGTTTTGTTATACAAACGGTCAAATGGGGTTTTTATTTACACGACCAAACAAATACCCATGTATCCTAACATAGGTATAAACGTAGTAGGTTTTATGACATTGTGAAAGAATTTAATACTTTGAAATTGAATAAATTTCAATAAATGTTTTACATCCCGTTGCATTATACGAAAACACAACTAGTTTAATTAAAAAAATAGTATCTAAGTTTATTGCTCTAGGAAATTCTTTCTTTAATCACACCATTATTGAATATAGAAAATGAAGATATATATAGAGAGGGAGAGTGAGAGGAAATTCTTTCTTTCATTACACTATTATTGAATATAGAGAAAAGATTTACATATAGGAATTTTTTTTCTTTAATTACACTATTATTGAATATAGCAAAAGAATATATATATATATATATATAGGCACTACACCAAATGTTGCCTTAGACAACAAATGTAAATTACCTATGTTGCTTAAGATACGCCAAGACAACAAATGCTATTTTATGTTGCCTAAGTTTCCTCTAATGCAACATATGGTTCTATGTTGCCTAAGTGTGACCTTAGGCAACATATAAATAATTCTATGTTGCGTGCATATATCCTAGGCAACATACTAACCTATGTTGTCTTAGTTCAATGTTGAACACTCATAGTTTTTTTTGAAATCCGTCAAAGTTTACTTAGTCAACATATATTCTTATACTATGTTACCTAAGGTAAAAACAAATCCAACAAAGTTTACTTAAGCAACATATATTCCTATTTCTATGTTGCCTAAGGTAAAAATTATAAATTCAACC
>NC_037529.1:62965754-62969771 GCF_001531365.2 Cynara cardunculus var. scolymus
TTATAAATTCAACCCAATTTACTTAGGCAACATATATTCTTGTTTCTATGTTGCCTAAGGTAAAAAAATTGATGCTACCAAGGTGACAACTGGCATTGTACAAAAGATTTATCATAATTTACTTAGGCAACATATATTCATGTTTCTATGTTGTCTAAGCTTAAAAACATAATAACTTCTGGTAATTGAAGGTTTTAAGATTGGCATAAGTTTTAAGGTTGACAACTGACATTGTACGATAAATCCATCACATTTACTTAGGCAACATATTATCTATTGTGCTTGTTGCTTTAGAGCTTTCTTAGGCAACATAGATTCTTGTTTCTATGTTGCCTAAGATGAAAATCAACTATAAATATTTGTAGTTCCCCCATTTCCAACATCTAATCTTCATTTCCAACATTTTCTTTCTAAGGGCTTGGGACGTGATTTGGAGTATATTGCCGAGTTTTGTCTTCCAACAAACGTTGTATTCATCATCAAAAGTCATTTAAAGATTATTAGGTAATTATTATCGTATTTTGTCTAATTTTGTAGTTATTTTATGTTTATCTCATGTAAATTTGGATTACTACGTGTCTAAAAATATCTATAGCTCTTACTATATGCATGCATTTATTTTTGACATATAGATATGATAAAAAATGTGGACAAAAGTTGGATGAATTTAAAAAGATACTAGGAAAAATACATTTTTGGAATATATGCATTTTTGGAATTTGCTAAAAAGAATTCAGTTAATTGGAATGGTTATTATAAATGCCCCTGCATAGACTGTGGCAACATGTTATTTCAAAATGAGGCAGATATAATTTTCCATTTGAAAGATGTTGGTATAATAAAAAATTATACTGTGTGGGATCAACACGGTGAAGTTACAAATATACCTACTGCATCACAACGATGGTTGAATATAATACGCGATCGAGCGTCTTTGAGTCACAATGTCAATCCTATTGTAAATTTTGTGGAAGATGCATTTCCATTTCGTGAGCGGTACAATGATGGCGAATCAATCGCCCATGAGAGTACTCCAGTTTGTGATGTGGACATTGTTACTTCCAAAGTCATTGATGCCTATGCGCGACTGCTAGCAGAAACGAATACTCCATTGTACGATGGTTGTACAGAAACTTCCTTGGGTGCCCTTCTAAGAGCAATTTCTCTAAAAGAAGAAACTGGAATTTCTATCAAGGCATTTGATAAGCATTTGGGGTTTCAGAAATCTTTATTGCCCACTCCAAACAAGCTTCCTAAATCATATGCAGAGGCGAAAAAGATCCTTAAAGGCGTTGGGATGGGGTATGAGCTTATCCACGCATGTTTAAATGGTTGTTTCTTATACTATAAAGAGGGTGACATACATGACCAGTGCCCCGTATGTGGATTGCCAAGATATGACGATGTCGGTAACAAAGTACCGATGAAGATTGTTCGTTACTTTCCTCTGACACTGAGGTTGCAACGTTTGTACATGTCAAAATATACTGCAGATCATATGAGATGGCATGGTCAAAGGGAAACGTCCCCGTATGATGATGTATTGAGACACCCAGCTGATGGTGAAGCATGGAAAGATTTTGATAGGTAAATGTTTTTAATATACTTGTTTGACACGCAATTTCTTTTAATATGGTTATATTTTTTGACAAGTAAATGTTTTAAATAGATTTGTACTCTTTGACACATAATAGGTCATATCCTCAATTTGCGAGTGACCTCAGAAACGTTCGTCTCGCTTTATCGACTGATGGGTTTAGTTTTTTCGGGGCTTCTGCTACTCCATATAGCATTTGGCCAATTGTTGTGATTCCATACAACTTACCTCCTTCAATATGCATGCAAAAGGAATTTAATATACTAACGATGTTGATATCCGGACCAAAATCCCCAGGGAAATGTCTCAATTTGTTTATGAGACCACTGATTGATGAGCTCAAATTTTTTGGGAGACTGGTTTTAGGACATGGGATCGATACGGGGAAGAGTACTTTACGATGAAAGCTGTAGTGATGTGGACTATTAGTGATTTTCCAGGGTTGGGAATGTTAGGTGGTATTCAGACGAAAGGGTACAAGGCATGTCCCATATGTTTGGATGACACTGATGCTAAGTTCTCTCATGGTAGGATGTCATATATGGGGGCACGTAGATGGTTAGATATGAATCATGAATTTCGAATTCAAGGGAGAAATTTTAATGGAAAGGATGAGCTTCGACTAGCTCCACAAACTCGAACTGCGATTCAGGTTTATAGGGAAACTGTCTCCCATCGATACCCTCGTTTGAGTCTGGTTAAAGAGAAGAAATCGAAACAGGATTGTAAATCTATTACATTCATATATGTATATATCCGTATATGTTACGTGCATAGTAAATTGATGTGGTTTTTAGGTTATAAGTTAAGCCCCATAAAAAGTTAAAACATATTATTACATTTTTGACGGTTTAAAAAGGATATATATATATATATATATATATATATATATATTATAAAGAAAAGTAAAACTCCATTAAGAATAGTGGGGAAAGGAAGAAGTATTGATGGTTTAAAAAGGATATATATATATATATATAATTACATTTTTGACGGAATATATATAAAGGATATATATATACTTTATATATATATATACATATATATTATTACATTTTTGACGGCATATATATATATTATAAAGAAAAGTAAAACTCCGTTGAGAATAGTGGGGAAAGGGAGAAGTAGCAGTAAAAGTGTGACTAATGATATTGATGGGTTAAGAAGAACTTAAAAAGGAGGGAACATAAAGGTTGTTGGATTACATCCACATCACCTTCTTTTCCTCTTCTCTTCTCTTCTTTTTATATTATTTATAGTTGATATTATAACCATTGGTAAATAAAAAAGAAAAACAAAAAAGGGTGTAATTAACTAAAGGTTCAAAACAGATTGTTCTATAGTATTGTTCTTAAACATGTTAGACATTGTTTTTTGTAGATTCATATGTCTTCAAAAAGAACTCAAGCGTTTAATTTAGCAAAGGCGTCGGTCTTGGGGCGAACTACGGCACGCCTAGAGGGTGATTCGGTAGAAATCTCGTCAGAGGCGACACCTTCCGTCCAACGCCAATTGTACCTTCCGTCTTTGGACTCACCAACTACACCTGCGTCATCAGAGACGAGTACACCTGGGCAACTTGCTCTAGATATACGTATCAATTGTCGCCGCATCCAAGTGGAACCGACGGAATAACCGGTTACAAAGAAGGCAAAACGAGGAATTATCACCGGAAAGGCGATTAAGAGACATCGCTAACAATGAAAATAAACGTCTTCCTCTCAAGTGGTCCATGGAAAAAAATTTGCCCGACATAAACAAAGTTTGTAGGATCGCAAAGCAAATTGGGAGCTGTGATAATCAGACCCTAGTTATCACCCGAGGTAATTTATACGTGATTATTTGATTAAATGATTACGTGATAGTATGATAAATTGATACATTTGATCATGCTGGTATGTGAAAATTAATTGTATAATGTGGTTATGTGTATTAGAATATGTATATATGTGGAAATATATATATATATATATATATATATATTATATTACACATTTGCATATTAAGAAATGCATAGTGTGTGTGTGTGTGGACATATGTATGTATGCATGGTATGTGTAGATGCATGCATGTGCATGGGTTGTATGGGAAGAAGGGCCTGTTAGCCGACCTTCTATTTTTTGAAGTGTATAAAAGGGGGGGCTTAGCCTCCATATTTTCTCTTCTGATTTTAGTTAAAAGCTGTGTGATTTAAAAGAGAAGAGAAGTGTCCGGATTTCTTTGTTTGAAGATTCAAGTATTTGGTTTCAAAAGCCTGATAAGGTGAGTGATTTCTAAACTCTTTTGCATAAAATTATTACTGGTTTCATATGAATTTKGTTTGAATTTGGATAGAAATCAGTCTTTTGCTCTAAGTGTTTATCCGGATATTAAACCGGACAAGGTTTGACCGGATTGTTTTAAATCGGTCAAAGGGTGGA
>NC_037529.1:62972961-62974861 GCF_001531365.2 Cynara cardunculus var. scolymus
GGTTGTATTTGAAACAAACTATATATATATATATATATATATATATATATATATATATATATATATATAAGCGGTCAAATGTAAACCACTCCTTTTTATACAAACACTACAAACTAATCTCATCCATCCGTTTTCATGATCAAATGTCATTATTAAAATGAGTTATTTTAGTAAATTAAAAATAATAAAATTATTATTATTTTATCCAAGAAAGGGCAAAATTGGAAAAAGTTTTAAAAGTTTCAATCCATTGAAATATATTTTCCCCATATTCAATCCCTTTTCCTTGCATTTATCTTGTTCAATCGCATTAATCGCATTAAACGTTTCAACCATTGAAATCTCAAGATGAAACGATATGATTTTATACAACCTACAAAGCCTTAATCCAAATTATTTGTATAAATTGGTAAATGAGAAAACAAAATAATGGATATCAACATTGATGAAACAAAATCAAAGCTTTAAAATCTATATATATGATTTTATTATTAGATTGGTTTTAACCAAAAATGTTAGGAAAATCTGGGAAATCATATATTCAACAAAAATATTCTTTATTCTATGAGTAGATATTAGAATTAAATAAATTTCACATTAAAAATAGAGTTACCTAGAAACTATAAGATGAGGAATATTTTTAATAAATCATGAAACATAAAAATATTCTTTAATCAACAATGAAAATTGAAACATTTTGAAATCTGAATAATATGATTTCATCAGTGAAATTGATTTCATGAATGAAAAACTTTGAAAACTGAATAACATTATTTCATTAGTGAAATTGGTTTCATGGTTCATAATCCAAAAGAAATTTGATTTATTAATGAAACTAGATATGGTTCAGTCAATAGAACATTTTTTGAAAACTGAGTAACATGATTTCAATAGGGAAATTTGTTTCATTAGTGAAATTGGTTTCATGAATAAAACATTTTGAAAATTGGATGACATGATTTCATTAGTGAAATTGGTTTCATGTTTCCTAACTAAGATGAAATTGGTTTCATGGTTTCTAACCACAATGAAATTGGATTTATTAATAAAACTAAATATGATTCAGTCAATGGAACATTTTGAAAACTGAATAATATGATTTCATTAATAAAATTAGTTTCATTGTTCTTAACCAAAATGAAATTAGTTTCATGAATAAAACATTTTGAAAACTGGATAACATGATTTTATTAATGAAATTTGTAAGGAAATCAATATATCAATGATTTTTACAAATTAAACAAAATAATATACTCAAAATTTGAAAAATATCACAACTATATTATTAATAAATTTGAAAAAATTTGTAAATTGAAAAAAAAAATCTTTTGTTATTACGAAAATGAAATAAATAAATTCCTAAGAAAAAAATGATTATAAATAAACTCTGAAATTGATGGATTATTTTTATTTAATAAAATAATACAAAATATTAATGTTGGTAAGTATCTATTAAAAAACAAATTGATTGATCATTTCCAAAAAAACCTCTAATCTATATAATCTTCCAGATTCAGACACAATTAAAATATTACCAAAATTATCTATTATAAAGTCAAAGAACAATGATACCCTTATGTATTAAAAAAATGGGAAAAGTACAATAAAAACCAATGGACTTTCTTGTTTGAAATGATTAAGTCCTTAGACTTTTTTTTGGAACAAATAAGTCCTTGGACATTCCAAAATATGTTAAATAAGTCCTTGGATAATTTTTGGAACAAATAAGTCCTTGGACATTCCAAAACATGTTAAATAAGTCCTTGGACAATTTTTTGGAACAAATAAGTCCTTGGACATTCCAAAAAATGTTAAATAACTCATTGGACAATTTTTGGAACAAATAAGTCCTTGAACAATCCAAAACATGTTAAATAACTTCTTGAACTTTTATAAAACA
>NC_037529.1:62974961-62978025 GCF_001531365.2 Cynara cardunculus var. scolymus
TAATGCATGATATGTGATTAATAATTAATTAATATTAGTAATATTTAAATTTTATTAATATTGATTTATAATTAATACTAATAAATAATAATTAATATTAATGAGGGTTATAATTGAAAATTTGACAATAAACTACCAAAATGTCACTTTAATTAGCGTTTTAATAAGTTAGCTTATGTGCATCATAACATGTATCCAAAAAATAAGCTAACTTATAAGCTAGATAATTTTTGTCAAACACTGCCTTAAAGAATAAAAACAATTAAAAATTATTTGAAATAACAATGTAAATATAAATAATAATTTTATTATTTTTATTTGATCCAAAAACAGATTTATTATGCATTTAACATTTATTGCTATACTTTTGTTTATAAAAATATCGGATCCATGAATAAAAATAAGAGCATATTCAATAAATATGTTAAAATAGAAAACTCTGAAGAATTTTAGTTTATTTTTACTTCAACAACTATGTTAAATGATATAGTAAGGGGTTATTTTTTTACCTCTTAATAGTTCTATTAAGAGTCAATATCTGAATCACTAAGAGCTGAATTTTGTTTGGCAAAAAAAAAGTCTGTCTCTTAATGGTTTTAAAACCCTTTGAATGATATTGTATAATGAGTCTCCCTTAACCATTCAGTGCCCTAATTTCATTGTAAACAATAACCAAACAATTATATTTCATTTTGCACTATATTATGAGAGCTTCTTAATCATTCTACACCAAATCATTCAGCAACTGCTAAACAGCCTCTAAGATAGAAATACAAAAGATCATGTGAGAGTAGGAGTTAAGGTGAGAAGTGTAACAATTGATTTGTATCTTGATCACTTTTAATCCAAAAACAACTCATAAATTGTGTTTTAAAAAAGATTTAATCTACTGATTCTCTTCTTTTATAATTGATCCAATGGTAGAGATCACTTCTTATTTTCTTATCATAACTTTCATTTTCACTGGAACCTAACCCAAGGTGAAAATCTCCAAATTTAGAGAAATCTCAAAATTCTATAAAAAAGAGATAAATAATATTTTAATATTTTTCTATCAATAATAAATATTGAAATTAAATTTGTAGAAAAGAAAACAATATTTTATAAATGTGTTAAATAATTTATTAATATAGTTAATCTTATCTATATTATATTATAAAACATTTGATAAAAACTCTTAAAAACAAATTTTTATGCACAAAATATTATTTATTGATGTATATTACTTAAAATTCAAGATTACAATTAAATTGTACGCAAGTACTACTTATTAAAGCTTTATGTAACTAACAACAGATAAACATAATCAAATAAGGATAAAACGTCTCATTTTAAATATAAAAAGTTAATATATATAATTAGGATAATCAATGAGTCATAGCATAATACTTAATTTACAGAAACTTGTATTATTAAACCAAAAATAAATTACTTTTTTATTAAATCTAAATTAATTATAATAAAAAAATTGAGTTAAAGAAATTATAAAAACGAAAACTTTTAGGGGGTGTTTTTGGATTGTTTATTTGAAACAACTTATGTTCTTTTACAAAGATACTTATCAACTTATTATAAGTCAGAAGTGTTTAACTTCTTCAAAAACTCTTTATTACCGGTTTGACGCCGGTATAAGTTGTTTATATAAACACTCAAAAGTGCTTATTACCAGTGTCACAACGGAATAAGTCAATAAGTTGTTTTTATAAGCAATCCCAAACACCTCTAAATAGTTAATTTGATACTAATATATATATATATATATATATATATATATATATATATATTTAAAATTTTAGAATATCTTCAAGTTTATATTTTATTCAAAAATAAAAACATTATCGCTTTTTAAAAACCACGTTAAACCGTTTTATAACATCGGCAAAAAAAAAATAAAACAAAACATTAAAATTGATATTTATCTCGCTGCATTGCACGAGTACCCTTTTAAAGAGACAATTAAAGTTGAATATAATATTTTATAATTTTTTAATATTTACCATAGAAGTAATGATAACGTATCTGTTGGAACGTAAAGGAATAAAATTATAAATTAAGGAGTATTTTGGAAAAAAATAAAATAAAATTTCCCATTTATTAAAAATTATATAAATAAATAATATTATAGCAACTTTTAATTTTTGTATTGTTATACGTAAAAAATGATGCAAAATATATTGAAAAAATATGAACCGGATGTAAAACATGTTGTATTCGGCGGAAAAGTCATCAAAACCTTGAATTAACGGTCGCCGTACATCGGAAAGTTGATGATCGGAATCGGAGAATTGATTTGATCGAGTGGTTCCATAAACTCTAATTTGGTCACAGATCCCATTTCAATGAATTGATGAAGAACAACAGTGTTATACCTTTAATTTCTACCCTTCTTTATCATTGTAAAATTTCCCCCAATCAACGGTGCATCTTTCAGTTTTAACCCCCCTCCCCCACTCACCCACCCACCGATAGCCAGCTTTGCCATTTCAAGGTGCCGTTCTGCCGCCCGGCGACGTGATAACCGACAACGCCATGGCAATCGATATCCGAACCCTAAAGGATAGGTAATATCCCCTTTCCGTTTAGAATTCACTGGATTCAGAATCTGTCATTTGTATATTATTTATTCTAATTTATTGTGTTGTATAAATCTTTCCATTTTGTTCATCTTGTAGTTTTTTCTATTAACATAAATTGTGTTTGAGAATTGAAGGCTAAATGAGTTACAATTTGATGAAATTGAAGATAAACTAGGATGTATTGTCTTTGCTGATGGTTTAAAGTTGAGTGTGTACTCTGATTGATTGGTAATTCGACTTCTTCCCTGATATATAACTCTTCAATCCACCGAACTTGTTTTAGTGAAATGCTTAACAACATAATATGCGTCAGATTGATTGTAATGTTTACTACTAATGCGATGGTGTATTTGGTACTTTATGCTACAACTATCGTTGACATGATGCTTTCATACTCTCTCACTTTAGGCGGATAAACAGATCTGTTTTGTTCTAGGTTTGCTCCACGATTGATAGGTATGTGAGACGAATAGGTGTAACCCCCCCCC
>NC_037529.1:62978065-62989177 GCF_001531365.2 Cynara cardunculus var. scolymus
AAAAAAAAAAAAGAAAAAAAGAAAAGACTTTTAGGGTTTATTGCCCAATTGGGTGAAATGTGCTGATCAGATCATGGTTGATTGTCCATCTAGTATTCTCGTTTGGTCTTTGTGACGGTGTATGGTTCCCTATTTGGATGCATCATCCAAACAGCCACTAATGTATTCATGAAGTCTTTGTTGATTTGTGGTACTTCTCTTTATCAATTAAGTTACATATTAGCATAAGCCATGAACCATTGTTCATGAGAACTATAGTTTCTCATGATTAGAAATAGCTTGTATTATTTGGAAATTTGAAGTGCATGTTTTTTTCCCCTGAATTTTCTTTCTTTGGATGTAGCCAGTAATATGAACCTCCATGAGTTATGAGTTGGTTGTGAAAGTAATAATAGGCTTACTATTTTATCCTTAAGATGATACGTCTATGAATGCTGACAAATCCCCTATAACATTGCCTTCATCTCCCTTTCCAGTTTCCACAACTGTTATTATTGAAATATGGATTTGATTGTGATTATTTATTGTTTTAGCTTGATGCATGAGTTTGAAAGACTATATCGATTGTTATGGATTGCACCGCATGTTGGTTAGATTCCTTATTTAGTTTGCTCTTGTTTGTAGGTATATTGATTCTTGCAACGATTGGAGGACTGTACCTAATAAAGCAGTTTTGTCGGCTTTCTTTAAGGTTTCCTTAATTGTTTTAATTTATGTTACATCTATCTGTGTTGTTATAGAACTGGCTAAACTGTGTAAGGTACATTGGAGAAGTCCTACCTCCACCTGTAGCATGTACTTCAAAGTCCACAAACTACATCTACTATGAATGGTTGAATTTGCTGTGACGAGGATGCATCATACCTTTCCTTGCTTGTTGGTGTTTTTATTATGATAAAGTAATGGTAGTAACCATAGAACTCTGCTTGGTCTATCTGATGAGGATGCACCATACATCAAACAAGGCTCTTTTTTCCATCTGTATATGGAAAAGGTGGAGTCGTAGATGCCTGGTATTCAACCATCAGTATCAGTCGTTGCTGTCTTTATACTTCAATTGACCTGGTTTCAGCATTGACTTTAATTTAAATACTTCTCGTCCACCACTGTCTAATATGATGGAAATGGAGTAGTTACCAATCAGTTGGCATTTTTATGATGCAGGCTGAGCTTAAGAAATCAAATAATGAAGAGTCTAGCTTTGTGATCTTCTTGGATGACTTAAAAGGTGTTGACTTCCATCCACTTTACAACGTGTTTGTTCAAATTGATCTTTCAGAGATAGATTCAGTTGACATACTTCAAAAGTCATCATGTTCGTTGGACGGGGATTCTGTTTTACTGTTATTACATGCGGTAAACCAAAAACTTCGGGTTGTGGATCTCCAGGACAGGACATATGGCAAGGATTTCTTATTGTAAGTCTTACACTTCCTCGCTGAAGTTATTGGGTTAATGGGTTCTACTATTTTGCCTAAATTTTACATGCATGTCCTTTTCTTCTAATTGTATATTTGTATTATTATTAGCATCACCAGTGCCAAGCTTAGCTCTAGCTTGAGATTCTGCAACTGATGATATTTGTCTTTTGGTAGTAGTTTTCATTTTTCAAAAGTCTACTCGTGCTGTTTATTTACTACTTCAAATCCCTCTCTCCTTTCTGCTGAAAATGTGAAACAACTCATTCATGGCTTGCTTATGACTTTTACTGTTAGGGGGCTTTCCTTGGGAGGCTTGGCATGCCAAGTTTTAAACTTAAAGTTTTCCCATTTCCGAAAGGTCAACATGATTGGGAAGTTTATGCATATGCGTACGCTCAATTTGGATTTCAGTGCATCACTAACCAGTTTTGGAAAAGATTGCTTTGCTTGTATGCCAAATCTAAAGTGTCTTTCTTTGTGTGAGACAAAAGTATCCAATCTGTGGACTACCAGTGCATCACTTGCAAAACTCCCGTCTTTAGTTGAACTTCGTTTCCAGAGCTGCTTATGCTGTGATGACACAAGGGCTTGTCCTCGATCTTTTGGGGCAAAAGCAGATGAGAGCACTAGTTCAGGTCATCTAGACCATGGATGTGAAAAGATAACACCATTCTTAACTGATGAAGAAGACACTGATCTATTTTCGAATATGGAAGGGGAATTTATCAATGTGTTCCCAGTGGGTAATTATAATCCAATTCATGAAACTATAAGCGAATCCGATGATTCAACAGATAGCGAAGTAGACTTTTCAAATACACATCCTGGCATACATTTATTGGAAGATTTCACTTATGGACCTTGTGTTTGGAATGGGCTACTTGATCTTCCTAATGAGGTAAATATTATTTTAAGGATCATGATGCTTCTTTGTTTTTCTATTGTCTTATTTTGCAATGAAGAATTTGTAGTTTTGTTATGACATTCAATAACCCTGTTCTCTTCCCTTTTTGTCTGATGATAACATTATTCTATCCTTTATTAGATTTTTCCTGGTACTTGGGGATCAGAAGATACTGAAGAAACCTGGTCGAATTCATCCATATCAAGACCTATCTCATGTATTGCTCGAAAGAAGCATCTTTCTTATCACCCTTCACCAATATGCTATGAGAAGCATTATAGAGAATTTTTGATAGCTTCCTTTCCTAATCTGAGAATCCTCGATAACCTGCCAATCAGAAAGACTGACAAAGATAGAGCTGCTATTATCTATTCAGAAAACTTCGAGCATCTACCATATAGAAGGACGAGTAGAGAGAGCGTTGTTAGTATCCTGCAGAACCGTGAGATCAAAGCAAACCGTACCCGCTCTTCGACTTCAGGAAAGTCGCAGTATTCTTATTCGAGGTCACTTGGTGCTTCCAAAGTTGGGTGTGCAGTCTTGCCTTCTTTGCATCCACTTTCTATAACAGCCAGCAGCAGCATACCAAGAGGTGATGGTAGAAAATTTCGTCCACGGCAGTTTGAGTACCATCCTTCCAATTCAAATCTCATGGTTATTGGAACTTTAGATGGTGAAGTTGTCGTTGTTAACCATGAGAGTGAGAAGATCGTGCGTTACATCCCGTCACATGGAGCGATGAACAGTGTTCTAGGACTATGTTGGCTTAAGAAGTATCCATCCAAGGTATACCGTTAACATTTTATGCTTCAGAAGTTAGACCATGAATATACTTTGACTAGATTCATGTGTCGTTCTTTGTCTCTTCTTTTTCCACTTGGTGTCGCTATCGCAAGCATGCCATGCATTTGCCAAAACTAACTTTATGGGAGCCTGATGCATAGGCTAATCCTGTAAGGTTTTATTTGTTTAAAATGATGCAAACATATAACGGTGTTTGTGTTAAGTTAGGGGCCGTTTACCAAACACTCACCCAGTAAGCACTTACCGGTAAAATTCAACACTATCACTTACTTACCGGGTAAGATTTTAGTCAACAAAAACGGCATCCTTGCAACAATTTACCTGGGGTAAGCGTTAACCGTGGTAAGAGTCGTCGCCTTCACTTACTGGGTGAGACTCTTGGTCCTTGCTCGCTCTTACTGGGTAAGATTTTTGGTCCTTACCATATTCATCCGGTAAGGTAATGTGACTTGGTAAGTGCTTATCCGGGCAAGCTTTTGGTAAATGGCCCCAATAGTCTCACCAACCATAGKATGATATGTGCAATTTGATGTAAATCTGGCACCTGAAGGATATATATTTGTGCTTGCATATTATCGAAATGGTCGAATTATGTTTTTGGATGATGGGACAGACCATGAAGGTAAGGTAGAACTTTCTGTTGTGAGGAGCTTGGGCCTGCGCAAGTTTACTTGAATTTTGTGGAAGTCTATGTTGTTCTACATCCTGTTAGCACATTATGTAGAAATTTTTTTTAAGTGTATCTTGGAGTTAGATTAAATTTTTTGTTCTTCCATTAACATCAAACCACATGGTCCCTTGATAATGTGTCTGATATTTATAATAATGCCATTATGGGTGAGATGTCTTGTACTTCAAAATTCATATTTTGAAATGCGACTATTGAATGCAAATTTATTCAGTGAATTTTTGCTATTCGTAACTTTTTAGTGGTGGATTTTAATGATTTTCTTTTCTTTTGCCTCTGGGTTGCATATTTCAGCTTATTTCTGGGTCCGACAATGGTTTGCTCAAACTGTATGATATTCAGCACATCTCTTCAACAGATGCTGGCATCTACCCAAGTGCTGCTTCTGTTGCCTTTGATGAGTTTGACCAATTAACTTCTGTGCATGTCAACTCCTTGGACGAACTGTTTCTTGCCAGTGGATATTCAAAACATGTTGCTTTGTATGACATCAACACGGGTAAACGGCTGCAGGTGTTCACCGACATGCATCAGGAGCACATCAATGTTGTTAAATTTGCGAATCATTCCCCATCTATGTTTGCTACTTCATCATTTGATCATGATGTCAAGATGTGGGATTTACGACAAAAGCCAATTCACCCATGTTACACAGCTTCCAGTAGTCGAGGAAATGTAATGGTCTGTTTTTCCCCGGATGATCATTATCTTCTTACATCAGCTGTTGACAATGAGGTAAATTTAGCATTTATGAGCTACATCTGCTTTTGCTTGAAGCATATAAGGATTACAGAGTTTTGATTAAATTGATATAGTGCTGAAGGTCCTCTTAATGATGAATAAGAATGATTAGATAAATAAAGCATCTGATGATTGTGGAGCTTCAGATTTCTGTTTAGATTTGCACAATTTTGTGCATAAACATGGTTGTCAGTGCAGTTTTATGTCATGTGGCATGCTTTTACACACTTCATGACTGCTTTTGATGGGGTGCTCACAATAATAATGTGATGGGACAACCATAATATGTAGTAAGGAAAAGCATTCAACTTGGAAATGGCCATAGACTTTATTTGACAGTTGGGCATATATGTGGGCAAACCTAGTCTTTGGAATCCCCCACAGGCCACAACAATGTAGAAGTCCTATCCTACACAGAAGCCCCATATAGGATCACCAAGTGGACTTCGAAAGGCACTATCCATTGCAATATTCTACAAACAAGACGCCACCTATATATGCACGAATCGCATCTCTTTTTCCTGGCTAACTTGTACAATTATACTTTCATATGTAATCAACATAGAGTGCAATGTGCATGGTATTGGAACCTTGTAGTATTGGAATATAATATGCTCTGCTTGAATGGATCATGCTGCATTTTAGCAGCTGTTAAATACCTGCATAATTTTCGCAGGTTAAACAACTGCTGGCTGTTGATGGAAGACTTCACCTGGACTTTGGTATAGCTGCAACCGGAAGCTCTCAAAATTATACTCGTTCTTATTACATGAACGGGAGGGATTATATTCTCAGTGGAAGTTGTGATGAACATGTAGTACGAATTTGTTGTGCTCAAACAGGAAGGCGGCTCAGAGATATATCATTAGAGGTATGATGCTGAAGTGACTATTGGCATACTAACTAAAATTTTGTGTTATGAAATGCATGATTAACGAGTTAAAACCTTGATAAAAGAGCACCCATATATGCAAGGCATAGGACTTAGTATCCCTTATATCTAAACTTATGAAGAGTAAACAGCTAAAATAACCGGTCAAAGAAATTACACAGTTATATATGGTTGATGTTGGTTTGATCATCAGAATTAAGTTGTAATCATTTGTACACCTATACATTGTCATGAAATTTTACTCGATAATAGGTTATTGTTGATGCTGTTGTGTAAAATGCATAAGAAATCTGATTATGAGGAAAATGGGCGGGTGGCTAATTTGTTATTTATAGTTGGTTGAGGTTGTGAATGTGATTTTCCGTTTTTAATATGACCCCCACCTTTAAAGACACCTAAATCAGGAAGGTGTTCTGAATAGAGAATCAAGCATCTAGAACTCGAGTTTTCTCCCTCCTCCCAATTTAAAATATATACTTTTTTGACAAGTGCTCTGCCTACAATTCATGTAGGAAAGAGTAGTTCCAGGAACCCGAATTATTACTCCAATCCACTTGAGTTTTTATCTCAGCAAGTGCAATTGTCGTGCCAGCAATTAGCTCAAGAAATAATATTTTATGTAAATAGGAGATGTTGTTGGCTTAGAAGCTGGTTTGTTTAGCGCATTCTGGTATGTGTGTTGGTAGTTTCTTATGACTTGTCATGTTTGTTTGGTTGCTGGTATGCAGGGTAAAAGTTCTGGGTCCTCAATGTTTGTGCAATCTTTGAGGGGGGATCCATTTAGAGTGAGTTTCTCTCTCTCTCTGATCTTCATTGTCTCTCACAAATTTGCGTAGTACCGTGTGATTTTATTAGATGTTATATGCTTGGAGCAATAAAGTGTATTGGCACATTTGCATAGCACACATATTACCTCAAATTTCTGTGTGATTGACACCTTTTGGACAGTAATAGTTAGTTGTGCAAAACCTTTTGTAATTTGTTGTATCTGTGTGTCATTGATATGTTTTATCTGTAGATGGTTGTGTGAACAGTGTGATATTTAGCTCTTTTCCTGAAACATGATGGGGCCTTTGAACTTTTAGAATGCCGTGTCCGTTAGTGGTAGCATCAATATTTGGTGCGAATTGTTTGTTATTAACGTTTTCTTGTGTTTCAGGATTTCAATTTGAGTGTGTTAGCAGCCTATTTATCTCCAAGCTCGAGTCCAGAAATTGTGAAGGTTGGTTTTGTATTCTCGTGTTCGTTATTGCATTTATATATAATAGGAATTATATGGAAGTCTGTGTATGTGTGTGTGCAGGTGAACATGTTGAGTTCCAAGGATGCAGATAAAGAATGCTTGAATTCCCAGCCAACCCAGAGTTTAGGAGGAGCATAAATTGTGGTGTTGTATGTATGAATTACCAAATTATGCATCTATCTGCATATAACACAAGACGAGAGAAAATTGTGGAGCCAATGCTTCTCCATGATGCCTTCTTTTTATGTTGTACAGTATACAAGACATTAACATAACCAAATGTTGTCCTCTCTCTCTCTCTCACTCTCATTGCACCATACATATACAAATGCATACGTACATCTTATTTACACACACACACTCTCTCTCTATATATATATACACAGAGAGAGAGAGAGAGAGAGAGTAAATAACTGATTATATAACATGTGATTTTATAATATATATATATATATATATAGAGAGAGAGAGAGAGAGAGAGAGGGGTACAAACAAGAACAAAGGTAAAGTAAGAGAACACAATAATTGATTATATAATATGTGATTTTATAATATATATATATATAGAGAGAGAGAGAGAGAGAGAGATAAGTTCGAACGAGCACAATGATCAAATAACACAATCGTGAAATCGTATGTGATTTTATATTGAACTCACGTGTAAAATAACATATGATATGCTTGACCTTGGCCTTGACCTTCGTTGTAGGCCAAGTTACCCGTGCACTTATGCGTTGACTGTGTTCCATTATCTCATGTTGCTTCAGTGATTTGCGTTGACTGTGTTCCATTATCTCATATGGCTTCAGTGATTTGCGTTGACTGTGTTTCGTTATCTCATGTGGCTTCAGTGATTTGCGTTGATTGTCTTACATTATCTCATGTGGCTTTAGTTTAAAATCACTGTGTCATATGATTGTTCTTGTGTAATCTTATTTTGACTACGTTCTTGTTTGATCTTCCTTATGTATATGTGTGTGTTTGGAGGTTCAAACAAGAACAAAATCTAAGAGTCATACAATAGCGACTATATCACATGTGATTTTATAATAAAAATCATGTGATTCAAGAACACTCAACACAGGGGTATGCATGTGCTTTTGGCCCGACAACCTCAGAGGTTTGACCGTTCTTTAATTACATCTGATTTTTATTACAAAATCAAATGTTACATAGATGTTCTTATATTTTATTACTTTAACCCTGTTTTTCATTTAAATCCCCTCTATATATTATATAACCTATATAGTATAAACTCACATATATTACCAAAGAAGCTAAGAGGTTGTTTGTTTACCTCTTAATAGTTCCATTAAGAGGCAATATATGAATTGCTAAGTGGTGAATTTTGTTTGGCAAAAAAAAGGTCCGACTCTTAATGGTTCTAAAACCTTTTGAATGATTTTGTATCTTAGGTCTCCCTTAAACATTCAGCGTCTAACTTCATTGTAAACAATTACCAAATAATTATATTTCATTTTGCATTATATCATGAGAGCCTCTTAATCATTCTGACCACTTAATAATTCTGCACCAAATCATTCAGTAACTGCCAAACAGCCCCTAATTAAGCTTCATTCATAATTAGTAATCGATGCGACCAAAATCTACCGTAGAGGACTCATGACTCAAAACATGCAAAGCATGAGCCATCTTTAACTTGACATTTACGGGTTGTTTATCAAATGTTTACCTGTTAAGTGCCATTACCTTATCGGTTTAAGGACCGAGAATCTTAACTAACGGTAACTAAAGGTGAAGACTCTTATCCAATTACCACTTACTAGGTAAATTGTTGCATATAATGTCGTTTCTATAGACTAAAAACTTAGCTGGTAAGGTAAAGTAATAGTGTTGTATTTATTGGTATTGATTCTTGGTAAGTGTTTGGATTAATAGCCCCTAGTATCTTTCAAGAAATCATAAGGCATCATGCAAAATAAGTTAACTGATACCGTTTCTTTGTGGGGAATGTACAACGAATTCAATCGTATATCGAATCATTAACGATCGTGAAGGTAAGCGTGGTGTTCTTACCCTAACTTTCATCAAACGACAACAATTTATTTAAAAAATTTATAGTCGTTAATGAAAAATCATTAAATTTTCTCAATTTCATCTTATTAAACAATATTTTTAGTTATTTTACTTGTTAATTAAATACCTATGTCAAAACAAATATCAACTCATATATTGTATTTTTCTTTTTCTTTTTTTAAACAGATGATGTATATGTAAGTCCATATATAACGACCAAGGGATGGTATTCTTCTTTGATCTACGTGACAACACGTTTATTACGATACCCAATCAAATACGATAATCGAAAAAGCTAGAGAGACGTACAAAACGTTTATGATATATATGGCATCGTAATATTGTTTGTATTTGGGAAACTTGATCGATTAAACCGGACTTGGACCATGTTGGGGGTGGGGGAGGTTGTTTCACTTAGAACCCATTTACCAAACACTTATCCGGTAAGTGCTTACTGGTAAAACTTAACACTATTATTTACTTACCGGGTAAGATTTTAGTCCACCAAAACGACATCGTATGCAACAATTTACCCGGTAAGCGCTTACCATGATAAGAGTCGTCACCTTCACTTACCGGGTAAGACTCTTGGTCCTTGTCTCGCTCTTATCGAGTAAGATTCTCGGTCCTTACCATATTCATCCGGTGAGGTAATGTTACTTGGTAAACGCTTACCCGGGTAAGCGTTTGGTAAACGGCTCCTAATATTTTGGTTATTCAATCGTTGTTTTAATTTAAATAAAACAATGTTGAACCAAGGTTCTAAATGACCTGAAACGTGACGTAGAGGTAAGATCAAGCCTCAAGTCTTAGGAGCCATGATAAGACAACAATATTTTTCAAAGAATGACTTATAACAAAAGATTTATATATCATATATCATTATATTTATATACACAGACAGACATATTTTCTACTATTACTCAATGAGTAAAAAAAATTAAACAGCTTAAATTAGGTTATATACTAAAAATATAAAAATAAGACACTAAAACTAAAAAAATCGTGTCACAAAGGGATTGGCATGGTCAAAGTTCAGTGGAACCACCATTAGGGCTCCAACGTGACATGGGAAGCAGAAAAAGATATGAGAAAGCGTTACCCTCACTTTTTTGTATAGAATATGATTTCGAGGATGAAACTGTTCCCAAGGTTGGAAGAACTGTAACACCCAGAATTTCGATGATTTTATAAATTCGGGTGTCATCCATATATTTCGGCTTCAAATTTGTTTAAATTAAGTTCCCTTAAACAGTTTTTGGTTTGGGTGTTTGTTGGTACTTGAAACTCAAGAATATGAACATTTTGGGGAGGAAAGAGTGAGATACGTAGCTTGCCACGTGGCTAAAGCAGTGGCAAAAGCCGTGTTACTCGCTGTATGTGTTAGGCTCATTTGACCAAGCGACTTTTGGCACAGCTAAAGCCGCGACCAAAGCTGCGGAAATGCCTGGAGGTGCGATTTAAGAGTTTTCAAGCTAGGTTTTGTCCATATGATGTAATTTCTAGCAAATGAATATAACTGGGATCATCAGGGCCCTTAAACTGTAAATCATGGTTGATTGAACTCATTGGCATTTATCCGTAGTATGACTCCATAACATGGAATTGTGACGTACTTTTGTGGTTCACCACTACCTATTGATATTGTGTTTTGGACTTTATAATTCTTATTTGAAATATGTGAACTTGGGATACATCAATCTTATAAACTTTTACAGTATTGGTCAGGGACGGACCCAGAATTTTTTTTATACGGTGGCACCATTTGACCATAAGAAAAAAAATATATGAATTTTTTTTTCAAACGATGACACCGTTTGACTATAAAAAACAAATATACGGAATTTTTTTTTCAAACGGTGGCACCATTTGACTAAGAAAATGACACTAATATGATTCGGACTTGGGTGTGAGGTGGAATAAAAGCCTCGCCGAAAAGCATCTTTCAACCGTAGCAGTTGCAACAGGCAAAACCAGTGTTAGTTTCAATAACCGATAGACTAAAGGATGAGAAAGATGCTTTCTTGTTGCCACAAATGCATGTATCCCATGATTCCCACATTGGTCTCTGAACAAGTAATCATTAATCAGTAATCAGTAATGAGTAATATAAATAAGTAAATCTAATCAACTTATCAACATATGAAACCTAAACATCGTAAACAGTAAACAAAAAAGAATGATCAATTTGTATAACCTAAACAATTAATCAAGTAACATTTGTATAACCTAAACAATTAATCAAGTAAATAGTAAATAATCAACTAAACAGTAAACAKAAAAGAATGATCAATTTGTATAACCTAAACCTAAATCAAATAAGGTCACAGATTTGGGGCTTTACCAGTTTACCGCTTTAGTTAATGCCTTAATGGACCATTA
>NC_037529.1:62989342-62994027 GCF_001531365.2 Cynara cardunculus var. scolymus
ACTCTTAGAATTTGGGGAAAAATACGGTAGCACCTTCCGAAACGATACGGTAGCACTGTTTTATTTGGGCTTTAGTTGCACTCTTAGAATTTGGGAAAAAAATACGGTAGCACCTTCCGAAACGATACGGTAGCACTGTTAACAAACCTAAAAATTTTACCCTTCGGAGACGAAATAATACGGTGGCACGTGTCATCCATGGCGACACACTAGGTCCGCCCATGGTATTGGTTATTTACATTATTTATAAACTGTTTGGACTCACTAGGTGTCAAGCCTGATACTTTTTCTTAAATGATACGTATATCAAGATCTCTTAGCGGTGGGACTCCGAAGGGCTTAAGCGAAGTGTTTTCAATGCCGGTAGAGGAACTTCTTTGGATTGATGGCTTTTGTTGGTTGACGTTATATTTTGACAGGATTCTTTTAACGATAATAGTGACACTCATTCATAATCTGAACTTATAACAGTTTAGATTAGCTAATAGGTTGTTATTTATCTTCTACTCCTTTGGGTTGTAAACGCTCTACAATTTCCTCATCTTTGGTGATTTTTATTTATATAGGTAATCTGTATCGAACTTTTGGTTTAAATTTATTCTTATTTTAGGGACGTTACATTACCTGCCTTCATCAAAAAGTAAGTGATTGAAACTTGAAATAATAGTTTTCAAGTATTAGAGTTTACCATAATGAACGTTTTTTTTTTCATATAAATTCATCCATATTTAAAAAGATTACGATTAATGAGAAATTATAGATTTTTGGTTTTCTCTATATGCATTTTTGTGTTACAGTATGCTATATTTTCTCATTTTATTCTTGTCCAACGATTTTTAATCACATGTTTTATTAAAAAAAAAATAGTTTACCAACATGAATAAATTAAAAATTGTAATTAAACAATAATATTTTATTATTTTTTTAAATATTTTTTAAGTATTAAGTATTGGTTTATCAACTTGTTGAACTCATAGTTTTTATATTATTTTATCATTTTAAATATATTAACTTGTTGAATTCATAGCATTCATATCATTTCAAATAATTTATATTAATTTTAAATATTTACCAAACAATTTATTTTCATCTAACATTTATGTAAAAATAAGTTTAAAATAGTAATTTTTGTTGTTCAGACTATTTATTCAAGAATCAAGATAAAAATTAAAAAAATAATTTATCCAGACAAATTAATACTTAGAGACAATTTAATAGATTCAAAACTTAATGGATAAAAAATCATTTTGTTTCTTGTACTTTCATGTTTTCCTTTTCATTATTATTGTCTTGTCTTTCATTTTTTTTTCTTTTGAAGATAACAAAATATTATTCATTGTTTTATGTCTACGTAGAATAAATTACCATGTATATGATGTTAATTGGGTAAACACTTACTAAATGTAAGGTGATATGATGTTTGGTTTGCATAATGTTTTTGGATGAAATAAAATGTGTAAAAGAAATTTGACTTTGAAGGAATTAGAATGAAATGTTATCAGGTTTTGACTACATGTTTGGTTGGCAGACATTAGAATGAAATCTGTTTGTTTGGTTCACAAAATGTAGCTTTGAAATTTGAATTAAATATTGGTAAATGACCAAAATGCCATTTTTTTTGAGAATTTTAATTTTTTAAAAACTAAAAATAATTTAATAAAATAATTATTTAATATGTAAAACAATATAAAATACACCACCCATATATAACCATAAGTCAAACGACGTTACTAAATCGACGGTAGTTCAGATGGAGGTGGTCAGCGATGGTTCAAATCGACAGTGGCGGCGGTGGTTCAAATCGACGATGGCGGCGGTGGTTCAAATCGACGATGGCGGCGGTGGTTCAGATCGGTGGTAGTCATCGGTGGTCGGCAGTGGTTCAGATCGGTGGTGGTATATGGTGGTCCAGGTGGCGTTGGTCGGATGTGGTTCAGATCAGGGGTGGTTCAGATCGGCGATGGATCATATTGGTGATGGTCGGCGGTGGTTCAGATCCGTAGTGGCCGGCGGTGATTTAGATTGGTAGTAGTTGGCGGTGGTTCAGATCAATGGTGGTCCGTGGTGGTTCAGATGGCGATGGTCGATAGTGGTTCAGATTGGCAGTGGTCCATGGTGGTTTAGATCGACGGTGGATCAGATCGGCGGTGGTTCAAATCGATAGTGGTCGACAATGGTTCAGATCAGTGGTGGTTCAGATGACGATAGTCAAGGTGGTTCAGATAGCGGTGGTCGGCGGTAATTCAGATTGACGGTGGTCGGAGGTAGTCAACGATAGTCTTATTGGATTTTATGAGATTATGGTATATTGGGTTAAGAACATATTTGGTACTATGAAGATATAGAATTTCATTCAATCAAAATATCATGTAGTTGATAAGGAATGTAAATTTCCTTTATTTGTGGAATTTGTAGAATTTTGAAGATTTCTTTAATGAAAAAGAATAAACAAAACGATACAATCAAATTTGGTCAATGAAATTCAACATTTCTATTTCATCAGAAACTTTTAGAATCTGAGAACCAAACGCCCCCTAAGAGTTTTTGTTCTCATTTATTTGGTATGAATCTTGATTCTTGTCATACCTTTTATCGGGTAAGATTCTTCATTCACCAGTTAAAATGACTCAATAAATGTTTGATAAAGAGACCCCTAACACTCTAAATATAATTTATTAATTAAAATATCAATTTGAAAAATACTAAAATATGATAGAATTTTTAATATTTCTTGTCGCTGTGAATGTACTCATACATTTATCATTGAAATTATATGTTATTGATGATTAAAATTTTAAGGCAAAGAATCGTGTAAGAAGGCAGGTTATAGTAAGAAGTGTATAAAAAGATCTGAATGAATGAACCCTTGAGCACTTTTAATTGCATGTCCACTCATGAATTGCACTTTAGAAGGGAATTGATATGTTACATATCGATGCACTTCATTAGTGTTGACATTCAATTATTATTGATTCAAGAATGCAGATCTCTTCTTACCAAAACCCAACCCAAACTTTAAATATTTTTAATTACAGGGTTGGATTTCGGTGAAAAAAGAAGTTATTGTGAGAAGTGTAAGAAGAGATCTACACATTTGTATCAATCCTAATTGAATGTCAACACTAATAAGGTGCACCGAGATTCACCAGGTCAATTATTTTCTAATTATCATTCCTTAAATATCCCATTCACTTAATTATTACATTCATTAATTATCATACTTCTAAAATATCTGGTTTCTTCACTTAATTATCACATTCTTTAATTATCGCATTCCATAATCATCACATTCATTAAATATTAAAGAAAATTACTTAAATTTCCTTCATTTATTGTTTTACCTGTAAAATTTCTGGTTTCACCTATGAACTTGTTTAAACATTTTTAATTATCTTACTTATTTTTTTGTTTCACATATGAACTTTGGTATAAAAAAATTGGAATAACCAAAGTTCACAGACGAAACAAAAATCATTGTTTCACCTATGAAGAAAATCATTGTTTTTTTTACCTATGAACTTTAAACAAAAATCATTGTTTCATTAATGAACCTTGTGGTTTCACCTACGAACTCTCTTAAACATAGTGGTAAAGACTTGGGCATGGCATAGTCATGAACCCGAGTTCGAGCCCTGGGAGGGGAGTGTTGGCGACATTTAAGTGGGGCCATGTTTAGCCTCCAAATTTGCCGGGGATTAGTCGGGCTTTGGCCCGGACACCCTTACAAAAAAAAACTCTCTTAAACATTCTTGATTATCTCATTCATTTTCTGGTTTCACTAATGAACTTTAATAAAAAAAATGGAACAATCAGAGTTCACACACGAAAAACATTATGAACTTTAATTCAAAAGTATTGTTTCACATATGAACTTTAAACAAAAATAATTATTTTATTTATGAACTTTCTAGTTTCATCTATGAACTTTAGAATAAAAAAATGGAACAATCAAAGTTCATAGATGAAATCTAAATCAAAACCATAAATGCATCAAAACAATTTCCAAATATGAAACTCACTTATTTTAGAGATAAATGGAGTTATAATTATCTTCGTGAAATAAAACATAATTTGTTCCAAAATTACCTTGACTTAATTCCATTTAATATATTTCCTCTTTAACCAGTTTATAATCTTTCATTTAATCATAACCGTTGATCAAATAAATAAATGACTCAGATGAGTTTGAAAGTTAACACCAATGCAAGCCCCTTTCTCTCTCTCTCTCTCTCTCTCTCTCTCTCTCTCTCTCTATATATATATATATATGTGTGTGTGTGTGTGTGTGTGTGTGTGTGTGTTCCGGTGAGAATAAGAGTTAAGGTGAGAAGCATAAAAAGGGATCTGAACCGAGATACACCAAATCAATCCACATATCAAGCGCGATTTATGGATGAGTTTGAGATAAAAGTGATCAATAGTCCAACTCCCTTCTTACGTTTCCAGCCTTAATTCTTTCTCACACAATCCTGCGTGCGCGCGCGCACACACACACACACACACACACACACACACACACATATATATATATATATAGAGGAGTGATCATATGAAAATCGCCCTCATTTGTGTAAACCGTGCAAACCACCTTTATCTGTCGATTTCATTGTTTAATCTTATGAAATTTTTTCATGAAATTGTTTAATCTTGTGAAATTGTTTCATATAATACTTTTTTTGATGAAG
>NC_037529.1:62994302-63000723 GCF_001531365.2 Cynara cardunculus var. scolymus
TATATATATATATATATATATATATAGGGGAGCGATCAAATGCAAACCACTCAATTTGTACAAACCGTGCAAACCACCCTCATCTGTCGATTTCATTGTTTAATCGTATGAAATTTTTTCATAAAATTGTTTTATATAATTTTTTTATGAAGTTGTTTCATATATGGTTATGAAATTGTTTCATATGATATTTAATGAAACTGTTTCATGTATTTCTCTAAAATTAAAATAATGAAGATCACAATATCCATGATTAACGCCCTCCACAATAAAAAATGATTAATCAACCTATCATAATTACAAAAAAATGAAAAATTATAATTAGTTGAATGAAGTTTGTACGGTTTGTAAATAACATGGTTTACAAAATAAACATCCTCTATATATTAATGATGAAACGAGAACATGGTACAAACAAGAGAACAAAAAAAAATGCTAAATCACATGTGATTATGTAACACGGTCACTGTAAAAGTTCACGGCCGACCTAGCCTGCAACCTCAAGTCGCAACCAAAATTGCATATGATTCATCTATTTTCATATTCTCTTGTATAATTAAAAGTTAACCCATATAATATTAAATATATCATGTACGTAGAGAAAATATATTCATGTACATAGTGAAATGTATGCATGAAGTGCTTATTTATATATAATAAATACCACCCTAGTCAGATATTAATCACATCTTTCATTCCTCCATTTGACTTTAGTAGTCAAACCAGCACTTCACCGGCGGCGTTCCGAAGTCCAGTGCGGCAAACCCCGACTGAAATACGACGCCACCACCCTGGAGTCCAGCAACTCCACTATTGGTGTGAAACTTACGCACCTTGGCACTTTATACTGGTTGATCGACGCCCCTCTTGATACTGCATAATCCATCACCTCTTCAAACGTACCATTTTTCACCACTCGGAGCTCCAACGCCCCGATCGAATTGCACTCAACCCGACCCTGTCTGTAAACCGAATTCAGAGACTCCTCCATTGCCAAGCAACACTTCTCCAGCACCTCACCTTTTGGATAATTCCTTGAATCCTTCACCAATAACTCCCAGTAAATCACATAATGACCCGGGATGGTTCGGGTATCCGCATAGCTTGTGTACTCGACCACGGTCGTGTTGAACTCGTTCAATAATTTCGATGCATTTTCAATGGCAGATTGGAGTTCGGATTCGTTGGTTTTGTCCGAATCGATGCTCAGCAGGACGTCTTTTCGTCTCACGAAATGGAACCGTGGGGCGGAGTTGTGGAACCCAGCGACACGGAGGATGTCACCCACGCGGTATCTGTAGAGACCTGCGTAGGTGGTGATCACAAGCTCGTATTCCTTCCCGATCTCCACATTCACTAGGTCGACCAATGAATCACTGGTCCGCTCTGAATGTGGATCGTGGGGAAGGAACTCGAAGTAGGCCATGTTTGGCATGATGGTGTACGAGACTTCGGATGGTTCGTGCAACGGGTTGAGGTTGAGGCCGAAATAACACTCGGAAGAAGCGTACATGGTGCAAACCTTCGGTAGGCCGCCGCTGTAATAATTGAGTGTTGGAATGTATTGAGCCATTGCACCGGTCACGATCACTTCTAGATATTTGACATTAGGCCAGATTCGGGTTACAATTCTTTCCCAATTCTGGTTTGAGCATTCAGATTCGATGATGTTTGCAAGATCCGGGTCACATCTAAGTATCCGGGTCATGCACCTTTGAATATCCGGATCTGAAATCTTATAATTAAGAGTACCGGTTCGGATATCATTGCAGAGTTCCTTCCAATTAAGTTGAAGGAATCGAATGGCTCGGAGGAGACCAGAGGCAAAAATGGCTCCAATCCGGAGTACGTTTTTGCGGTCATAAAGACCGCAAAGCATCTGAGAATACATGCTCTGGAAGGAGTCTGGGCAGAGAATGGCTTCTATTGGGCTGGTGTAGACGTTATACGGGTCATATGGTCGGGACTTGAAATGATCACTTTTGTAGTAGCTTGTGAGTACGGGTCGGGCCAGTAGTCCACCCGGAGTCTGCGTTTCGGATTTCACGAAAAGGAAGTATAGCCCTTTTCCCTTGTCCAAACCTGGCATGTACCTGTTTCAACGTAGTATTTAGCTATTATGGTATGCATTCATTCAGTACAACTGTAAATGCGTAAAGTACCATCTGTGAAGCAAAAACGACTCATTTTTTGATTCGAGAATCTTACAGATTCATTACAGGCATCAGAAGACTGTAAAGCAGTTGACGTCGATCCATATCTTCACGAATCGTCGGCATGAGCTTTCGTTCACCGGCAGAAGTACCGGAACTGTTAGAACAACGCGGATCTTATTGTCAGAACTCTGATTAATCAATAGAAACCATAAATTCAATTGAAATGGTGAAGAAAACTTGTGATCGGTAATTAACCTAGTGAGAAATTCAGAAATCGGATGAGCTGATAGAATGGGAGAACGATCACCATTGGCGATGCGTTGAATAAGAGGTTGAAGATCCTCATAAGTGACCATCGGAATCTTCGACTTGAAAGTTTCTTGATCGGTGGCTCCGTCGAGATTGTAAAGCTTGAGATACTCAGTCTTAGCGTTCCGGCTGAGTATCGCCGCCAAAACATTCGCCTGAACGGTGTCAGCGCTGCTCGTCATCTTCTCTATGAACTCAAGCGCCTTCGCATCTTTTTCGAACGCCAACAAATCCACAGGAGATCTCCGATCATCAGTCGCCATTTCGATTTCGCGTTTTGTGGTTAAATTAGACAGGATTTTGAGCTGAGAAAAAACGGATGGGAGGGTGGAGGTTTATATAGGGATTGTGAGTGGGGCCTATAACGGGTCACGTGACATGTCACGGGTGGACCACAAGGATATGGTCAGAGTAGAATCGTTTAGGTTACGTTTGGTTTGCAGGAATTGAATGAAATTGGGAGGATTTGGATTTAAAATCCATTCCAATCTTACGTTTGATTTGCCAAATTTTCAGGATTTAAAATCCCGATATTTCATTAAAATCCATTAAACATGAGATTTGGAAATCCTTTGCAAAGGGGTGGGATTTGAAATCCAAATCCTAAGCGCTTCCTCCCAGCGCTTCCTCCCGCTTCACTTCACCTCACTTCCCTCCCATCGCTTCCTCCTGCTTCATTTCAAATACAATCCAAATCCTGCAAACCAAACACAGGAATAGATTTTAAATCCAATCCAAATCTCTCCTGCAAACCAAACGCAACCTTAGAGGCGAGGGTAGGGAACGCGTCGGTCCGATTTATGTCACGTGACCCTAACCACACGGACCTTTAACCTTTTCATTGTGAAACTATTGCCGGTGGTGACGACGGTGCAAAACGTGGTATGTTGGAGCATTTCTACCATATTCTTAGAAACAGAAAAATGAAAATTTTTGTATAAAAAAATTATATAATTTTCTAATAAAAAAAAAGTAAAAAATTATATAATTCTTTAAAAAATCATTTTTTAGATAAATTTGATATTATATTCAATACGAATTTTAGTAAATTAAATAAAATGCGGGGTATTATTGTCCCAATTCTAGGAGTATTTATCAATTTGATTGCTAAAAATATTATATATTTTAAAACATTAATTAATTAATTAATAATGACTTAAAAATTAATTTAATTAAGGAAACATCGTTGTCCAGAATATTGTTAATAGAAAGTGTAGAAAAGATGGTTTTGTTTGATGATAAGCATTAATAAATGCTAAATATGAGTTAGATAATTTTAAAACATAGACAACTTAATAACGTGGCAAAACATAATTGACGAGAATTTCGATTTCGGTTGGTAAAACTTACACACGTTAATGACAAGGAAAACGACAGCGGTTGGAACCAAAAGTTAGCAAAAAGGTCATCACTTTTTTCAATTTTTGTAACCAAATATATATATAGATTTGAGTTTACGTAAGAACAACATGTTTTTGTAAAACCCATAAAATCATTTTTTTTACATTTGGAGTTTCATAGCAAAATACTGTGAATGTAACTTTTACATTTTTTTTATGTGAAAGTTTGGCTTTTTTTACCTTCATAGCGTTTTGCTGTGAAGTTTCAAGTGTAAAAAAATGGTTTCACGAGTCTCACAAAAACATGTTGATCTCACATGAACCCAACCCAATATATATATATATATATATATATATATATATATATATATATATATAGGGGCTCATTCAAGGAATAACTGACTATTTTGTGGTAATCGTGAGATTCAATTTTAACCACAAATCAATAGATAAATTAGAAAATTTATAATTTTGGTAATTTTGAATTAATATTTTATTGCAATGACATTTTAGGTATTTTCTCTACTTTCTCCGTCCCCCATCCTTCGGTGATACCACTGTGATATCTAAAAATATTGACTCTGTTAAACAAAAGACACAGTGTGATACCCAAACACATATAAGATGCATTGTGATACCACTGTGTTACATCTCCGATCGACCATACAAACGACCTCAGTGTGATACTCAAGCATATATAAGATGCATCCGGAGGACGCAAGACGGGGGACAAAGAGAGGAGAGATGAGAGTTTTAAAATACCTAAAATGTTCTAGCATTAAAATTTTAATTCTGAATTAACAATATTATAAATTTCCTAATCTATCTATTGATTTGTGATTGAGATTGGACCTCATAGTTATCCCAAACTAATTAGTTCTTATTTGATTAGGCCCTTTTATATATATATATATATATATATATATATATATATATATATATATATAATATAGTTTAATGTTAAATCTGAATATTTTTACTTCTTTCAAAAAATTAGATGTCCTCTTATCAGTTTTTTTTCTAGAGTTGCATACGGACTATTAAAAAAACCTAATTTAATCAAGCAGTATGAAAAAAGTTTCAACTGTTATAATATAATACAGTGACGGATTTAAGAATTATTTTGAACGAGTGTACATTTAAGGTTCATCAAATAGTTGCAAAATTGGCGTTGACGTAGGGGGGAAGTCAACACGATTTGACCCGATAAAAAATTAATTATGTCAATTTGACCAATAAAACACATTCCTCTAAATGAAATCGATGCGCAAGACGGAAGATTATATCTTGCGCTCAATGTGTTTTTAGCTGAATTTCATCATTACAAAACACCTTTTTGGTTGATTTCCAAAACTTTTCTAATTTCTAGGATTCAATTTTGATTGTCGTTTCTCTTTCTTTTTCTGAATTTTCAATTTTGCTTTTTTTATGCATCTAGGACATCTACTATTAAATTATTTGGAGCAAAACCAGAATTTAGGGTAGATAAGACAAATCAGTAATGAAATTAAAGCAATTTAGAACAAATAAATAAATTGTAACACATAATATGCTTGGGAAATGCGAATTAGATAACAGAATGAACGATTCCTCGTGAATGATGATTAAAGAATAAAACTGGGAACAAAAACCCATTGTCTATATAATCTATATTAAATAATTTGGACTAATCCCTTCAGTTTCAAAATATTTACTCTGACCTCTTGAAAGTTGAAACCTTATCCAAGATGCAATAACCATGTTGACCAATCCAAATTCTTGACATCAATTTGGTTTCTAAATAATTAATGGCAAGGTCGTAATTAAGCGAGTGCACTCTTTCAACGTCACATTTTTTCCTCTTGCGATAATCGAGTGAGCGGATGTATAGGATGTTGTTGAAGCCTTACTAGGTTCGCCTCTGATATAACAAGGTGTAGATTGAAACAAAACTAACAGTCAAAGATTGGTGAGAATGGGTAATAGTCTTGGTCCGGTTCGGTCGAGAAAAGTTCTGGTCTATGTGGGGTGTTTGTTTTGGTCTATTAGGCGCCTTCAAAATAAACATCTATACTTTTGTCAATCAAAATATAAGGTTGGCTTGCCAAAAATATGGTTACACGAAATTTGTGGTCAAAAGGCACCAAAATTAATATATATATATATATATATATATATATATATATATTTAAAAAAATAAAAAAATCATTAATATATATATATATATATATATATATATACACATACATACATATTTACATATACACATATATACATACATTTATACTTAGTAAAAGTCTTAAAGTCTTAAAATTCTAAATGACTAAAATACCCTTTATACTTATTTTTTCATTTTTTCACCCCTCCTCTCCTCACATACACTCACCATCTCACAACCGATTTTTTTAAAATTGTAATTTTAAATTTATACTTTATACCCTTTTAATTAATTAATTAATTTACTTTACGTCATTTACTTTTAAATGTTTCATTTTAAACCTTTATCAAATTAACATACATAATCGTATATCAATTAAAACATGTTTAAAAAATACATTTTTATTTTAACAAGTTACACCATTATAATCGTCTCGTCAATACCTTCAAAATGAGTCCAATATTGAATAGTTTTTGACT
>NC_037529.1:63001073-63006022 GCF_001531365.2 Cynara cardunculus var. scolymus
GGTTCTTTGCTCTTGGTGTAAATCGAATACATTTGTGGAGTCGTTTAAATATGTTGGATTTTAAATATATTGGATTTTAAACTGTCATACAATTTTTTTCATCGATAGTCTGTAATTGGAACCATAACTCTTATTTATTCAAATTGTATTAATATGTAAAGAGCAAATGTAACCTATATCATCGTTAAATCTTATCTTATAAAACCAGTGAAACTTCAAAATCGTTAAAATTCATGACTCCCGCCGCATTACGCGGGTACATAACTAATATATATACATATGTATATGTATATATCGGTTTATCCGTTCTCATTTTTAAATTGTACATGTTGACTTAAGGTTTCTTCTATTGTCGAATCCTGTATCATGTATTGGTCAAAATAATGATTAGGGATATTTGAATTGCTGGATTTTGAAAGTCCGTTTTAATTATTTTCTTGGTTGGGTTTTTCTTTAATAAAGATTTGGATCAACCTTTGAATTGACTAAACATATGATATTGGTGACACATGACCAACCTTTGGATTGATTAAACATATTTGAAACAAACATTAAACCAACAAAAATTCTAATTATAGAAATAATTTGTAAGGATAAATGATCACATTTTAAAGTAGATTTTTATAAAAAGTTGTGAATTTGAACTAACTTTTTAGTTCTATTATTTGGTTGAATTTCTAATAATTCTTAATAAACTGATTTCATTACGAAGATAAATCTGTAACAGTTTGATTATAAGTTTTTATCACATATGATAATTTGTTCGATGATCGTATCAATCATATATGATAATTATGAATATTTCTGTTAATTATATGTGATTATGTATATATCTACATTTTTAGATCTTATTGTGATGCGAACATAACTTTTACTCACACGCATAATATCACATATAATCTGTACAAAAATTCACGTAGTGGATTATATGTAATACGTAACAAATCATATATTAAACGTAACTAATCACATGCGAATCAAAACGTGGATCCAAAAAGTAAAGAAAATGGTGAAAAAGATAATTGATTAATTGTGGATATCACATCTGATACTTGAAGAAAATTGTGAAAACAAAAATCTTATAAAAAATGTATCTAAAAATTAGTTAAAAAATTAAAATTTAAAAATAAATAAATCTAAAAGATATAATAAGATTTTAAGTTATTTAAACAGTGTTTTTGTTACAATTATACCATTTACAAAATATTTGATCAAATTCAAAATCGTAATTATCGTGACTTCTTAAATTATTTTCTCTTTTTTATTCATGGGGTTTTCAATGTATTATGTGATTTAAATTGCTTCTCGTCTTCTTGTAAATTGACTGTATACTCATTTAAACTTCATCCAACACATATGTGTACGTATATGCACATCAAGATCTCTCTCTCTTTTACTTATTTTGGATTAAATTTTTTTTAATTGGATTAAATCATCACGCTCTATTTAATTGGATTAAAATCAAATCTTGTCATTAACCGGGTTATTAAAAATCTAACTTCTTAACATGCAAATATATAGAGTGAAATCTGAACCAAATCGGTTTTTAATCATTTTTGTGTACCAAAATCAATTATGTTTCATTCATGTATTAATTATGCCATTAAAAAATATCGTTTTAGGTTTTTAATTGTTTTGTAAACAACGTTGTTTTCTTATGATTACGCAATCAAATTGGTTATACAATAAGGATGAAATCAAATTGGTTTGAATTTGAGCTCCAAACGTCAAAAGTGACAGGAGGTCCCAGGTTTAAATTTAAGGAGGAATAAAAATCTTCTTGTGACCATGGAGGTTCAAATGCAATGACTTCGGGCTACTCTCATCATAGAATTCGTCGTAATCCAATCAATTCAATCCACGAACCAAGCATCGTCAAGGAATTTGTTTAAAGAAATTTGTCATCTAATTCCATTAAATTTCCTTCAAATTCCGCAAAACCAAACAACCACTAAGTTAGATAAACTCAAATACAATCATAAAAGCTTAGTCTATTACAGGTGACATAACAAAATGAGGGTCATGCTGTTCTCCCCCCCCCCCCCCCCCCCCCCCCCCCCCCCCCCGGGGGCTTAATAGCAAAACATAGTATATTTACGTATGACACTTTGGATTTAGTTGTACATATGAATATGACTGAATTGTTATGTCAAATAGTATAAATGACAAATTTACCCTTAGTGTTTGTTTTTGCTTTTTTTTTCTTTAAATATCTTAATGATTAAACTTTATTAGATATTTAATTTAATTATAAGATAGGATTTTTAATAATATAGACTTGATTGTCTATGCAACATAAAGAGGGGGGGGGGGGGGGTTTGTGGATCTCGTGAGAAGAAAAGAGGGAAAGGAAGAGATGTGAGCAGGGGTGGTGGATGTTGTAAGAAAGAGAGGGAAAAGAAGATGGGGGTAGAACGACAGTGGAAGACTGGTGGTAGTAGACTGGCGACGACAAAAGAGAGCTTCGATGAAGGCAATGGAGGTATTGCAGAGCCTCAAGGGTTTTCTTTTTGTTATTGAGAATGCGAGTGTGTTTTAAATGAAGGGTATATAGGTAAAAAGTTTGGGTGCATGCAAACAAGATCCCTCCTCAAGGTGGTTGAATAAGCTCTTAATTTTCAGATTAAGTCACAACCCAATAACCATTTATGACTGACTGAATAAGTTATATGGACTACACAACCCATTTTTATAATAGTGGCTATTTGCAATCTATTAGATTTATCAACCACATAATTTATTAATTAGATTTATGCCACATTAATTATTGTTGCTAGGGGTGGCCTAGAGCATCAAAGTGTTAGTGAATGTCCAAAAACCAATCATATGATGATTGTAACTTTGAGTTTTGTTTCATGAAATTAATAAATATAAAGGCATTGCCCATTTTATTATGTCTATATTATATTCTGTGTTTTAATATTCATAATAAATAACCTTAAAATAATGTATTCTAAATGTCCCTAGTTAAATATTATTTTGAGTTTAAGGTTGAAGTAATATGATAATGACTAGCATATGTAGGGATTCATATAGAGATATCAAATCTGCATATGGGTACAAAATGGAGACTTTGTGTATCGGACGTGACTCGTTATGAGAACACTTCGTTGGATGTCATGTGAGTGTCATAAGTGTTTCTCATGTGGTCAATGTACATGTAATTCTTTGACTTGAGAACATRRAGTTTGTTATGTGTGAGTAATGTATTTTGACATTTATTCTAATCATTCCGTAACTGGGTGACAGAATGATAGTTGGGTATGTTGCATATCATATGATAGAATTAGCATGTATCGAGATAGGATTTGTCCCTCCTTTATGACGGGGAGTGATGTCTCTGGGCCCCTTGATAAATATATACTAAAAAATGCATGCATGCTTAGATAATTGATATGAGATATCATTATCTATTTTTTTATTAGTATGTTAAGGAATCAAGAAACTAGAGATTGGACATAACGAGAATGACACATTCAATGTCTCGTGTTCAATCTGGACATCAATGACAAAAGAATTAAATATGTAAAACTAAAATTGACTACAAACCGATAATTTGTTGTATCACTAATTCTCGTCATTTGGGTAACAGTGATGTATTGCTAGATACCGCTCATTATTTATAACTATAAATATAAGATTTATATTTATTACCAACATGTCGAGAACCCATTGCGTCACACGCTTTGAACATATTCGAATAAGGAGTTTCAATAATTAAGATGTTTAATTATCATATCTTATTTGTATCGATTTAATTTGATTAAATAAAATCAGATATTATTTATGTTGGACATAAATAAAGATGATTAGGGATGGCTTTGTAAGAGAGTGAAGGTGCATGAAAGGTCTTACACTCAAGCATGGTAGAGGCATGGCAGAGGTATGGTGATGGTTAGGCCATACATCCCATGTCCATATAAAATGTATGACATTTTTTATGCTAGTGAGTTTTTGGTCTTGCATTTTTTCTCTCCTAAAAAAACCACCTACAACAATATGCTCCCTTTTCTTTCTAAGTTTTGAAACCGTGACTAGCATCACGAGAAGGCAAAGGATTCGGATTGTTCGCGTGGATACCGTGGAGGCATCAAGCTTTGTTTGTTGCTATGATCCAAAGTTTCGCTAACTGTGAGGTATAATTTCGAAACACCCGATTTATTCYGGTTCGTATGGGTCCTTGGAGGGTTACGGTTTTATTTTCCGCTGTGCTTGAGATCCCGTAACCCAACACAAAGCCCACCCAAGAGTCAAATAGGGTTTAGTAGCCTCATTATTTGATTTTTTTTTCCCAAAAATGTTATCGATCTTGGGTTTTTGCTCTCACCTTTGCCCTCATTATTCATTATTTCTACCCCTCACCTACGACACACAACGCTGCTAAATGCCCACCATTACTCTTGGCAATCGTCTCTCAGCCTCTCACCTTGACTCATCTTCTAACCTCGGGTCTACGCTCTCACTCTCAGTTCTCAAAATCGCAATTAGTTTCTTTCAAGATTGAACCAATGTGTTCTCTTTCTTAGCTATTTAACAACTCACCTAGTTATCTTATTTGCTTATTTTCCTTGACTCTTGATGTTTTCTTTCTTAGTTTCTTGATGTTTATTTGTTGTTTTGATGATATGACAATTTGAGTGATTTCCTTAAACCTATTTTACTTATTTAGGGGTTGTTTGGCAGTTGCTGAATGGTTTGGTGCAGAATGGCTAAGTGGTCAGAATGGTTAAGAGGGTCAGAATGGTTAAGTGCTGAATGAAATATTGTTGTTTGGTAAATGTTATCAAATTACCATTTTAACCTTGTATGCTTTGGTCCTGTTTTTTTTATTGAACTAACAGATACCCAAAAGGAAATTAGGGTTTCACTTGGTTCGATCTTCACAATCAGAGCATTAGGAGGTCGCAGATGGAGATCAAATCCAGTTCCGATCTTAAGGTTCCGATCTT
>NC_037529.1:63010895-63026233 GCF_001531365.2 Cynara cardunculus var. scolymus
TAAATAATGTTATCTTTTACTAGAAAAATATTATCTTTTAAAGAATATATTATATTTGTTCAAAAACTTTTACTTGATGTGTAAATATATTAAATTAGTTAGAATTTTTTTGAATTAGCTATTAATATAACAATATTAAAAAATTGTAGAACACAATTTATTTCGTTAACATTTTAGAGAGAACTTTAAAAGATATGTATTTTTTGGAACAACATAAAATAAGAAGTGTTACCTTTTTTACAAACAAAATATATCTCGAAAATAATGTAGCATATTTATTTAAGAAATATTAGTCTAGAATATTTAATTTGCATGCAACTTAATAAGAAAAAATCAAAAAAATTAAATGTTTTCTTAAATCATAGCATTGAAAAATGAAAATCACTAATAATAATAATTTGAAATAAGTTTTTATTTTTATTTTAATTAWGTCATCAAAATGATGTGTCATCCACATCACCTCATTAAAGCCACTCAAGCAAAAAAGTCAATGGATTAACCGGTTTAAAAGGTAACAGGTTATCCATTGCTATAATGGATGATTTTTTTAAAGTACGATGCCTTAATAAAAAGTAACTTGAAAGTACATTGCTATAATAAAGAAAAACAAAAATAGAATGTTATAATAAGAAAATTTATGAAAGTAAGTTGTTATTTCATGCCTTTAATCTTTAAATATATTATATTAGAATAATTGAAGATGTAACATGAATGTATTTTGTGTGTCAAAACTAAATGATTATTTTCAAACATTTAGGGGAGTTTATTAAACTACTAGTTGGTAAGTGTTTAACGCATAAATTTCTTCATTGGATGAACATGAAAAGGGTCAGGAATCTTACCGATGAGAGCGATGAGAAGGATCGAGAGTCTACCCGGTAAGTGAGGATGATGACTCTTATCTAGTTAAGCGCGTACCCAGTAAATTGTTGTATTCGATATACTAAAATCTTACGCATCAAAATAAATTATAGTGTTGATTCCTATTGAACAATGCTTACCAGCTAAGCATTTGGGTAAACAGCTTCTTAGTTCAATGAACATATAAGATTCTTTTATTCTTAAAACATATGACAATATTTTCATTTCAATTAGTATTTGAGTATTAGATATCTAATATAAGTCCAATGTATATAAATAAGTTTATTGATACAGTTTATATGTTTTAAAATAGGTCGGATTTATGTGAAATCATCATGTTTTCTCAACACCATAAAATAACACTGCAACTTCACAATTTACATTCAATTAAATTTCACGTATATCACATTCAATTAATTTTCTCAATTTACATATATATGTTCACAGTTATTGAACATATATATGAATGAGTTATATAAAGATTGAAAATAAATTAAAAATATTTGTATATGAAAAAGGTACGTGATAGTGTAATTTTCTAATGTACATATTAATATAGACTCAACAATCATATTAAATTCAAGAAATAAAAGAATATCGACTTTATCGAGTTGCATTGAATTTAAATAATAATAACCTAATATCAACTTTATAGTTATGATTTAAATATTTTACAATTCAATTAAACATCAAACTATTTCAAATTAAATTATTTGATGAGGTTGGTTATATATCTCATAGAAAGTGATTGGGAAAATTGCATCAAAATGGAACTAACTTTCACCTAATTCTTATTTTGGGGAACCAACTTTCAAAATCTTTATTTTGGGGAACGAACTTGCATCTGATTCCTATTTTGGGAAACCAACTTTCAAAATCGTCATTTTGGGGAACGAACTTGCATCTGATTCCTATTTTGGGGAACCAACTTGCAAAATAATTATAGAAAAATAACAAAAATCATTTTTTTTCCAAAAATTAATGCAATAAAAAAAATTTCATTTCAAACTCGTTTTTTTAATTCAGATATTAAATTGAACATTTAAAAAAAAATCCAAATTACCATAATAAAAATTATTTTTACTAATGCAAAAAAAATTAATTTAATAAAAAAAATTAATTGATGCAATCAAAAATAAATATTAAATATCACATTCAAGATTTTTATATCTAACTAATTGCATCAATTATTTTTTTTCTATTAAATTGATTTTTTTTGCATTAGTAAAAAATAATTTTTATTGTGCTAATTTGGATTTTTATTTAAAATGTTCAATTTGATATCTGAATTAAAAAAACGAGATTTGAAATGAAAAATAGATTTTATTGCATTAATTTTTGAAAAAAAACGAATTTTAGTTATTTTTATATAATTATTTTGCAAGTTGGTTCCCCAAAATAGGAATCAGGTGCAAGTTGGTTCTCCAAAATGAAGATTTTAAAAGTTGGTTCCCTAAAATAAGAATCAGGTACAAGTTGGTTTCCTAAAATGACGATTTTGAAAGTTGATTCCCTTAAATAAGAATCAGGTGAAAGTTGGTTCCATTTTGGTGCAATTTTCTCAAACCGATTATAACAAAATCATTTATTAAATAATATTTTATTTGAAAATTACCTTTTCAGGTAGCTGCGTAGGCACGTAGCCATGGTCCGTGGGGTTGGTTTACTGCGCAATCTGAAAATTGTAGCCAACGCCATCTCCAAGACGGTTATCACGACGCACAAACAAGTTGGAGTCGTGATCGGACGAAAGCCACCGGAGCTGACGGCCAGGAATCTGCATTCAAGGAGCAATCGTACACTTTCACTTTACCTTTGATTGCATTCATGACTTGAAGTTCCGTTTCATCATAAAATCAGCGTTGAACTTGTGAAATATGTCTTCACTGTTTAGTTTATCATACAAAGCAGATCAATTAGGGGTTGTATTTAGAAAATAAGTGCGATTTAACTTCTATGAAGTTAACATATGATATATTAAACGAAATTTTTGTTGGCATTTACAAGCACGGGTTATTAATGCTTTCGCAATCAATCTTGCTATGCCTCTGTCGCGTTGTGAAATTATTGGATTTTGTTTTCATCATATAGGAGGCTACGCTGGCCCACACTATCTGACTTTTGGATAATGGCATGATTTGAACCTGTACTGATTGAAATTGTATGAACTGGGGTTCACCATCAATCTGTTGGCGATTGGACAAAGAGATGGCATATTTGCAACATGAAATTGGTGATCAGTTGCTATATAATAGGAGGCCTACTTATCCAATATTTGGGAATTAGCATGATTGCCTGACGTATATTGGTCTTTACTTGTTGGGATATGCGGTGACTAATTAGAAAGACAGATGTATGGGGAGCAACAGAGAATATATGTATTAGTGTATTTAAAAACTCCGGAAACTTCCTTATACATTTGATTTTAGTCTTTAGTCACACATGTTTGTATGATAACTGTAGCACACCCAAAGTTTGAACCTTGCTTGATCAGTTGATCTTCTCCCTCTCATAGAAAAGGTTGAACATATAAGTTTGGTATATAGGGTGTGTGCGTGTGTTGGGGGAGGAGGGGTCACATCATGTTTTCTGGAGGTTATCTGGTGCTAGATATCATCACACATAGGTTGAGCTGTTCCTAAGAAAGGCTCATAATTGAATTGTATCTGGTGAGTTGTGCTTGACTAATATCTATGCTCTAACTTCAGGAGAAATGTTAGATCAAGTGATCAACATCTTATATCAACTGATTTATTTGTCAAGGCCCACATGCATGTGTGACATACCATGTATTTGAGTGGTTTGCCTCTCAATATGGCAATGAAGATATAGCCCTTACACTTTTCATGCATAATCAAAATAATCACAGAAAACAACATGGGATGTCCTTCTGTTTATCATCAGTTTAAAGTACTAGAAGTTAGAATTTGTATCTTACTGTTTAAGGAGGTGTTTAGATGTCTGATCAGAATCAGATAATCATTAATCAGTTGTAATAAAACATGGTGTAGGAGATTCTATTTGGATTTTCTCCTGTTTGAAGTTGTAATCATTTTTTATAGTGCAAGTGTTTGACGAAATTTTATTCCTTAAGAAAGTAATAGATAAAATAAAGGTATATAAGTAATTTTTCTATCCTTTGATGATGAGTTTTGCTGCAGTTAGTATCATATTGATTATTTGAATCCTAAATAACCGGATAAGTGGAGCGGGTTACCCAAACACTGTAACCTGATTATTGCGACTTGAAATCACAACAATCAAATAAGGACTTTCAAAACACACATCCAAACACCTCCTAACTCTTAATAATTTTGATGTGTATGGTCAGGTAATATTGATGAAGTCTGCATCTTCATTATGTAGGATCAGGTTTTATAGTGAGAATTGAGATGCATGTGTACCAAAATGCCTATTTAGGGTGTACTATTGAATGTAAATTTCAGCTAACCTTTTAGGCAGCTCCACTAAGAGTGGAGTGGGAAAGAGCATTAATCGACTGTTTGCTATCTTAATCCAAGTACAACACTAATGCTTACCACTGTTAATGATGCTAAAGTTTACTTGATGAGAACACACTATCTTGTATTTTCTTATAGAACACTTAACATATACATTTTAAAAGCAATACCAAGAGTATTACATGCCGATTTTACTACAAAATTTAAGCAAATAACCACCATGTTTCCTGTGAAGTTTGAGATGTAGGATAGGCTATATATATTTTATTAAAAATTTGAAAATTTGTTAAGACTGCCGGATGTTTCATTAAATATTAAAATAATATAGAACTGTCTAAATGTAGGCTCATACCTTATAAACTAGAAAATACCAAAAATATCTTTATTAGAAACCTTAAAACTGCCAATTACCCTTATTGTATTGTTGTCTCCCTCAGATTGGAGGCGTATCATTGACTTTCATATCGCTACCAAATGTCCATATGCTAAAAGCTGAAGTAGATGCTCTATAAGATAATAGATCCCTGATACCCCTTCCAAAAATAATCGAGCTCTAATACGATATTAAGTTTTTATTTTGGAAGAAAACATTCATTCAGATATATATTGTGGTAATACATTTGCATATACATGTAGGTATGTATGTATGTGTGTGACAGTGTGTCTGTATAGGGTTATAGATCGTGCCCTCGAAGATGCAATTCCTCATAAACTAGAGATTCAGGGTACTCTATTACCATTACCGAACTACTAACATATTGTGTTATTATTTACGTCTCATATTTTCTTGTGTGGCAATACAAGGTCCCCCTTCTGCAAGTGATGCCTTTTTCTTTCCATATGCTTGTGTTGTTACTTTGATTACCTTCTTCGGTTTTAACATGTTTTGATGTGAGTATTTTGTATTTATTTTGACGATTATTTGATTAATATGTTTTCGGCATAGGACATGAATTTCTTTATCTCTTGACTAATTAATTGTTTTTGTTTACCAATTGAAAGAAGTGTTATCATTTTCACAGTTTTAACAATCATATCAAAGATGGAGCCGTAGTTTAAGATGCAGAGTGCCATCCTGTCTCAGTTGAATCTGTTATGCATACCGCAGCAATGCTGTTCAACAGGTGACTATTGACCACGATTAACTTTCACCAGACTGATTTCTGGAAGTGAAACTGTCGAGGTAACTTATGGTTGCATTGCTCCATCTGTATTTGTTTTCTTATGCTGGTGGAATTCGTGTGTTATGTGACTCTGCGTTCTTGTGTATTAACTAACATGAACTTCAAAGTGAATTGGAGGATGACATTACCAAGTTACGTTGTATTGCTAAAATATTCTTTCTAATGAAGTACAGTGTCTTGTGTTAGTTCTTTGTGAAAGGATACGTTTCTATTTCTAATAGTGTTTTTAATTAGATAATGAGTATATTTGTGCTGTCAGTTTGCTGTTCAGAATGGCTAAGGAGCTGAATTTGAGGAGAACATCAGTAATCCTTTAGGAGAGTGAGGGGCAGATAGATGTGATTGCAGTGACATCGTAAGAGCCTATTCTGTCCTGTAACGTTGTTATAGTCGTGAATGATTAAAAATACTAGCAGATGTGTTTGAACTTCCATCCTCTGGCATATATCTTCTTGCAACAATCAACCTATATTAACAGGTGATATGCATGAAGAAAAGTTAGCTAATAATGTAGTGGTTATGAAGCGTTGCTTTTGACTATGGAAGTGGTGAAATATTGAACTCTTATAGGTTCCTACTGGATCTAGTTAAGCTTCGTTTAGAGTATTTTGATTATTGAAGTGGATTTTTCTTATGTTTTTTTGGAAAAAGTTTTTCTTATAGGTTTTTCGAGGGTGATGACTGGTTTTTGGTTTTTTCTATGTTTCTGGATGAGTTCTCTTTGAATAATGCATGCAATGGCTAATAAATTTCAATATCTGCATACAAAACCTTACCCTGATTAATAATCTGGCTTTGCAATATACAGCTTAGAGTTGGTAGTCTCCTAATGAGATCGAGGGATATAAGTGTGCTTAGCATGATTAGAGACATCTGTGGATAAAGACTGCATTCAAGCCATTATCTTCAGTAAGTCTTTCCTCTCGGTTTTTGTTGCTGTTGCTGCATATTATTGTTTTCTAGACCGCCTGTCAAAACAAGCCATGTTGACTTTTTGGTTTGGGAGGGCAGAGAGGTGTCTCTGTCATTGATATATTTACAGTTCTATCTTCTCCAACTACCAACGAGGATAAAACAAACAAACCAAAAAAATATATCTTCTAGAGGCAATTAAAAAAAGAGGCTTGCTTATTACTTTCCACATGTTCACGAGTGAAAATTTGTCTTTTCCTGGTTTACCTTGTCATCTAGTAATCTGTTCGCTTATTTTGAACATTTAATAACTCATTTGCTTTATTGAACTACTTTCTTATAGCTCGTAACAGTTTTGAAGGAAAAAGCCTTTTATTTTCACTTTGTGTGAAGTGATGTTTTCTACTTTTTTAAAAATGGTCTGTCCTACTTATTAGTGCTGAATGCACAGTCCTGTACCTTCAGGGAAATTTAGTTGATAGAGTAAATCCCAACAATCATCCTGTAATATGACTCTCCACTAGAATGCAAGTTTCAGACTGTCATTCAGATATTTTTAGTCCTAAGCTTCGCAATGGAGTGATCTTATGTTTTTTGCGTTAACATGTTAAAGAAAATGGAAACCGGACTAAAAAAGGCAGTTGGGAAACATTTATGATTTCAGATAAACAAAATTTTGTCAATTTGTAAATGGCACTTGTATATTGTATCCTTGATTTTTCATGTTTTAACTGTTCACAGAAAACACGCATTAACATTTCAACTTTATTAAAGGTTGAACTTTCACACCCAGTAAAATACAACTTTTATTCTTTATTTTAAAATTTCTGTTTAATTTTTTTAAAGAAAACAGAAACAATCTTGCCTCACGATTCGATTTCATTGTCAAATAGAACTCAAAACTCTGTCTGAAAATCAAAACGTAAGTGTTAGCTTTTTACCAAATAGTCCCCCTGTCTAATAGCTTTTTCTCTTACTTAGTTTGAAGGCTATCTCAAGTATCTCTGCTGCTTGGGCTTTTCTCTATGCAGTTGCCGCATATAATGATCCAAAAATAATCACCCAAAGGCTCCCTATTGACTTGCAGAAGATTTAAAAGCTCAAGTTCATCATGTCCTGTATGGTGTAAGCTTTACCTTATTTTCAATTATATCTACTTATGGAGGTCATCTGTATCTAGCTGCTTCTCCAAAGAGGCATGTAATGAGATATCATTTCTGGACAAGTGAAAGAGTCGTGCTTTTATGCCCACTATTAATTCTTTTAGCTGCTTCTCCGAAGAATTTTTGATGTTTGTCTGATATTCATATGAGCAATATTTAAGAATGCATATCTGTTACATTTTACCTCAAATGTGTGCAATCTCTATTTGAACTCAATAGGGTAAAAGGACATGCATATGGTACTACATGTGGTTCCATATGAATCTGATTTCGGGTTCTTCCATTATAGTCAAATATAATTAGCAGCATAACTGAGACGTGTGAACCTTCAGATTTAAGGAAGCATCAGACCAGAAACAGATGGCTATTAACAGAAAGTAAGAACATAATTGATTTGATGTAATTTAGACCGTACATAAGAAGTGTCTATTAACAAAAATATGTACATACAAAGTATGTAATGTGGTGATTTATCTATGTACATAACATCATAAGGAATAAATTACAAAGGTGATCTTATCTTTATTAAGGAGATGCTGTGCTTTTTGCTGTAAGCAATTATGGTTTTGAAATTCAGAAGTTGGAACACACTAGTTGAACACTACCTCACCAAGTGGAGTGCATCTCTGCAAGTAAAAGAAACATTATGAACTTTGGAAGCTGGCTATCTCTGCAAGTAAAAGAAACGTTATGTACTTCGGAAGCTGGCAACAGCCACATTTGTGGTTTGTGAACTAGACTCATATCATCAATCACACTGGCAGAAAACATGATTCCCTTCAGTAAAAAGGAAGTCCATGATATGACCCTAGCAAAATCTTCTGTCAAAAGGAACTTCCAAATGGCATTTCTAGTGCCATAAACCTTCTTACTCTTAATGCATCCATCTGTTTTTATTTCCAGGGATAGCATATTATGGTCTTTCTAGATGCATATGATTTCTTGCTTATAAGCAATGATGTCAATGAGGAATACACTTTGTTTTGGAAATTATGAAGATTTATGGTCTAAATTGATGGGAATCCATGTGCCAGGGTGCGTATAATGTCTTTGATCTTGTATGACAAACAAAGTGTTTGCCAAGCATGATGCTTGTACCAGGATTGCTTCTATACTATCATCTTGTGTTCAGTTAAATAAAATAGTCCTTGAAAAATAGTACTTGTCTTTACAAAAGTTGGGTTACCAACATAGCTGCTGCATATAAATTACAAATCTAGGCTCCTTCAACATCAATATTCTCACAAGTAGACTATCAGGTGACGTGGTCCATTCGTCCCCTTCACTTTGGAAACCGAAGTAGTAGCTAAGAAGACATTGGTGAACTGAAAACCCTTTTAGAGACTTGGCACTTCCATTGCTAAGAGTGTTATTTCAAGGAAGCTAGGAACTAGAGAGAGAGAGAGAGAGAGGACAGACTGGAGGCATTATTGAGTTGCATAGGAAGGTCTCTTAAGATTTGTGGCTACCTCGTGAAGTTGATGAAATCAGAGTCCATTGAGAAACTGATCATTCTCATAAGATGCTGTAACAGTAGCATGATGCGAGAATTCAACATTTAGGAGCAAGTAAATGCTACCAAATTACAGCTTTAGATTCAAGTCAAGCATATGCGGATCTGACGGCTGAGAAGCTGGTTGCGCATCCAAATAAAAACCTCCAGGCCATTTCGATTCTGCTGTCTCCTCCCCATCATAGGGCTTCAACCAAGTGACTCCACACCTGGCACCATCGTCAGTAAACCTTGCTACTGTTGTTTCTCCATCTCTGCTTGGTGCGTGAACAAGTGAGTGGGCATGAACGCCAAGTGATCGGTTAACCGTGAACTTTGGTGATTGATATCTTCTAGCTGCATCCCTCTCCCTCTTGTGGGCATTTTGATGGCCTCCTAATGCTTGTGAACTGTAGAACTTCCTCTTGCAGAAGTTGCATGTATATACCTTCATGGGTCTTGATTGTGAATTTTCTCCTAGATTTTGTCCTAGGCTAAGATTCAGCCACCCTTTTTGATGACCTGGGTTTTCTTGACTTCTATCTTCCCTGGTATTCATCGAATATCAATCACCACTAAAGATTGAAAAGACGAGAAAGAAGATCAGTTATTAGATGTTTTCTCTGAGATGTTTCTTATGAGGCTTGGCCTTGGATCAGAGAGGAAATCAGTATATGAGAAAGAAGCTATATAAGCAAGAGCATGAGAAGAGGACGTTAGATGCTCCTTCTCTCTCACACACACCCACACAGAAACTACCAATGCCATCTCTCCTAAATGTCCCCACCAAGTGATGCTTGATGTTCTTGAGGGGACACTGCTATAGCTCCTTTCAAGTCTTTGTATTCCCCCAATTTTTTATTGGCTAGTGCATTTTCTCCATCCTGCTTTAAGACACCAACTTTACATGGTTCTCTTTAAGAGTAACTAAAAATGTTTAGAATTGACAACAAACAGATCTTTCCAATTGTGGTCCTGTCAAAAATCTTGACATTTATTTCTAGTGTCTGCCATTATTTTACTTTCATATTAAAAAGAAATACATTCACTTGTGCTTGTGTCATCCTTTTGCAATTGGTAACTATTGTTATCTTTTTGAAAAGCATAATCCAATCACAAATTACAATAACAATAGCATGATTTCCGTTTTTCTTAGATTTTCTTTTTCTTTTTCCTGCATGCACTTGAGCTTGTTACTTGTGGTATAGTATCTTGATCTTTGTTCATCAGCCAGCTTAATTATAATACCATGTCACTTCTTTATGTAGCCACGTCGGTTTGATTCAATAATTCAGGTGGATATAATCGTTCTTGAAACAGAAGCTTGACTCAAGTTGATTCAGATCAAAAGCTTGCATAAAAGTTGAGTCTAGTTGGCTTCTACAGTAAACAGTGATGTGTTTCTGTCTGTATTCGTCGGCAAGTTATCTTTTTAATAATTAAAACTCCATTCTTGTCAATTAGGTACTCAACAAAATAAACATGGAACCCGCCATTATATAATATGATATTTCAATTGTGTGGTAGTGAGCAGATACCTGCTGCAGTTCTAGATCTCGAGTAACATCCCATGAACCAATAGTGCACTTATGCTAGTTTTTATTGAATCAGCAAAGGGAAGGAGAATTTGTATCAATTATCTCCGAAGAATTCCTGGAGGACACATGGAGTTCCGGTAAAAGTTCATTTTTGTGTTTCTTTTTCTAAAATGGTCAACAAACTGATTCAAAAATTTTAAATAGAGAAAATGTTTATTTGCATTATTAGTTTGTACTTAAAGCATGTTTTGCAGGTATGTTTTATGACCCTACATTTGCAATTATATTTTTATACATAGGAGGCCCCTCCATACATAAATGTTAGATGGAAGTCGAAAACTGTGCAAGAGATTTATAGCTGTCCATTTCTGGAGGTGTGGTGGGGTCTAGGGTTGCTAAAAATGCTAATAAAAAGGAGAAAAGAAAATTTTGTATACTAAAGTAGCAAGCTGATCTAGTGCTTTTGTTTAGAAACAAGGATAAAATATGGGCAAGTGGGTACTGTGTGCATACAGTAGGAGTCCATTGAAAGCCTCTTATATCTTATCTTTTTCTAAGCAAATTTAAACCAAGTAGATGACAATAGTAGCACCCTTTCCCATTTGTTTTATACTCTGTTAGACCTGATGTATCTTTCTAGAATGGACCTCCATCTGAAATCTGTTTATTCTTTCTTCATGGTGAATGGTCATTATTTAGAGGATAACTTGAGATAGTGACTGCTTTTTTTAATTTTTTTTTTCCTTCCTAATGTACACATCAGGTTGGTTTATGCTCAGATAAATATTAAGAAACAGACATTATAATAGGAAAATAACTGGATGAGTTTGTACTACAAGCTTTCACCTGGGCAAGATCAAATCAGAAGATTAAAGGTGGGTGTTGATTCACCTTTTGATTGTGACCTCTCACCCAACATGGTGTTAAAGTTACCAATCCACATTGAAGCAACTATCATTTTAGGTTTTCTATACCATAAAGCAAAGACTAGTGTAGATAAAGAGAATCTTCCCAAGTGAAACAGTTGGCTGCTTTTCCTTTGCCCTCCCATCGATTAGGACCATCTGTGAGCTGTGTATGATTTTTCGGATGATTGGCTGGAGAAGTAGAAATAGAAGTAGATTGAGTTTCCATAAGTGTTGCAGATTCTCCTCATCCTCAAAGATAAGTATCATGAAGTTTTTAGTGTCACCTCCCTCCAAAGAACACTTCAATCAAGGACCAGCGCTCCTACAACTATTCCCCCTTTCACATCTGTGAATTAAAGCTTGACAACAAAAGCCATTACAAGAGTATATGCAGGCTATGAAATATCTTCAGAAAAGAAATATTAAGAACCCACATTCTTTATTATGAATATTATTGGAAGTCTATAGTGAAGCTGTGTTTTAGGACCATAATGGTTTTAGACTGCAACATCTGAAACTAAGTCTAAAAATAGTTGAACTAAATTGATACATACTTAAACTGGAAAGCAACTACAACTGAAGGTAGGTATATCTTAAGAGATGGAGGTACCAAATTCACATAAGATTTAACCACTGTAAAAAGGTAAGAACTTCCTAGTAGCAGGATGCTTTTACCAGATTTCTTCTGTTCTATCGTTTGTTTGCCGGTTAACTTATAGTAGTTATTGGAAGTACTATTTGCCTTGGGAAAGTAGGGCCTATCAGCTTAGTTGCTGCATTTTGATACAAGTATGTTATATAATCTAGGTTTCTTCAACTTTGAAATGGTTCATCTTTCCTGTTCACACTAAATCGGATTTATAGGACATCAAATATGTTTAAATGTCCAAATAAATTGCTTTATAGGAATTACGTTTATATGCCGAAATAATTATGTGTCATATGTAAATGTGTTATAATAAGTCGATAGGACGCTTTTAGATAAGTCCTATTATTCTTTCTATATGACATTGTAAAAAAACATGTTTTATGAAAACAGTGTCCTATACAAAAAAAACTAATAGAACATTTTATTTCAAAAGCATCTTAAAAACTTATTAGGATGCCCAAAAGCATTCTATCGTCTTATTACAACACTTTTACATAGGATGCACAATTGTTTGGTTCTATAATCAAAAGTCCTATAAAGCAGTCTGTTATTACATTTGGATATATTTGATGTTCTATTAAGCTGAATTTGTTGTAGTGTCAGTTACGAAAGAGTATATGTAGACACTAGAACATGCTGGTATACTAAAGATTCTTTTGCAAACTTGGTGATTTTCATTGGCAAGTGTTCTTGGAAGCTAGGAACTAGAATATGAGAGAGAACCTGATTACAGTTTGAGGATTGAAGTCAAGCTTATGTGAATCTGATGGCTGAGAAGCTGCTTGTGTATCTAAATAAATACCTCCAGGCCACTTCAAATCCACTGCTTCTTCCCAGATGTCGGTGCATCCAAACGACTCCATGCCCCGTCCATTGTTGGTAAACCTTGTAGTTTCTCCATCTCTGGTTGGTGGGTCAATTGACGAGTGGACTTGCACCCCAAGTGATCAGTTTACTGTGAATCCGTTGGTAAATTCATCGTATTTGGTGCTCGATATCTTCATAGAGGCTGGTCTTGATTGTGAACAAGCCTCTCCTAGATTTTGTCCTACAGTTCTGAGATGCATCTGGGTTCTCTTGACCTGTATCTTCTCTAGTGTGCATTGAAAATGTCTATTTCTATCACAGACTGATGAAAGCAACGGCAAAGAATCATATTTTACTTGTTCAGTTATGTTTTATGTTATACTGGATACCCACACTATTCTATTAGTCAGTCAAACTAGAAAGAGTTCGCCTTCTTGCTGTGTCGTTCAGGACCGGGAAGACGATTGGACAGCTAGGATGGAATCGAAAGCATTTCCGCTGACTAAGATGATAGGGAATGGGAAGACAGCCTTCAAGAAGAAGAAGATTCACTCGCTTTTTAGCCATTAGTCCGAAAGACGGAGCTTGTAGATGGTKAAGTGACCCAACAAGGCCAGGAACTGAACTCGATGAGGGAAAGCGTCTTTCTTTTTCCGGGGTTTCAATTAAAAAGGCTAACCTGGGTGGCATTATATAACTCAATCCATTATATTATAAGGTGGTGGATTATTTCTACTAAACTCTGAGATAGAGGATATTTTGTCGAGGTAAGGACTTGCAAAAGTAGAGTAGTCGCAGAAGTAAGGTCTCAAACTCGCAGAAGACAAGTGAAAAGTCTCTCGAGGTTTCGTCGTGGGAATTTCGCTAGGCTTTTCGCCGTGGGAATTTCGCTAGGCTTTTCGCCGCTTTGAAACATTTTAAAAATGTCGAAAAAATTCCGCATGGTTTATCTCTAAAAAGTAGGAAAGCCCTAGAACCCCTCGGCCCCTATACCAAAGCATTCACTAATGAACATTTATATGATGAGTAAGTCGGTTGTTAATGAAAATTGTTCACTAATGAATCTCTGACCGATCATTTGTGTTTAAATGTATCTCTTTCATGCATGAACATTATGTGAACTGGGTTCACTAATGAATATATCATTCAAAATACCAAAACGCATAAATCATCTGAGTTAATACCCTTCCTCAATCTAAATGAACAAGAAACACAATTCCAAATCTTGACTGTTAATTTTTTAGTGAAATATTTTAAAGCAATGGTAAGCATAAACTATAATATAATGGATCCATAGGAATAGAAGTCGACTTTTTTGTGTAAGATGAGATGGTTATTCCCATTAAATAGCTAGATACGAGTAATGGATCACCTGGGGACTCAAACTATAAACAGTGGGTGTTTGAACTTTATGACTGTGTGTCCGTAGTCTTTTGGTTCTAGCCAATGAATCTTTCTAAGACATTGGGGGACTCAACCACATACAGTGGGTGGTCGAAGCAGATGACCAATGTTCCATAATAGAAGCTCTACAACATGGATTCGCGGCTTACATTTGTATTCTGCCGCAATCAATAGAAATCGGGTCTCCTCTGTCGTCGTAAGACGTGTAATTGACTTTATTGTCTTATTGTTCAATCGGCTTAAAGTCTTGTCGGATTAAATCTCATATTACTAATTTTTATGATTTTCACCTTTATCTATAAATCTGTTTGATCTCACTAGACATTAAGCAAGACATTTTAAAAAAAAATGATATGATCTAAAAGCATTTTTGGAGATAATACTTTTGAAGATTTATAGTGTCATACGTTGAATAGAATTCTTTTGGTGATTGTAGTGACACCCGATGTCAATCTTCTCCTAGTTTGGTTTAGATTGTTAGGTTCTTAGCTACCTTTTATGATGTATAATGTAAACGCTTACACTTCCCATCGACTGGGTGATTTTTATTATTTAAGCATCATCTGCATATTTGTTTTCTGATTTAATTTATTCTCATTTTAAAGGTGTTACACCAAGTAAGCACTTATCAGGTAAGCGTTTAGTAAACAACCCTCATTGAGATACAAATCCATCCTCATTGATTAAGGCGTTCAGCAAGTGGCCTATGGGTCTATGTTTGTCAAACTATTTGATAAGCTAACTGTTAGTTGATAAACTAGTTAGTAATTAAATTAACTGATTAATAAATCATATTTGACAAAAATTAGTTGATAAGCTAGTTGAAAAATGTAAAATGATCAAAAATGACATTTTGAACATTAATCAATTACAACATTTCATGATATATAATTAAAATAAATCGGTAATAATATAATATTTTAATTAATACAAATACTATAGTAAAAAAAATCATACAA
>NC_037529.1:63027473-63029972 GCF_001531365.2 Cynara cardunculus var. scolymus
TCATGCCCAAGCCTTTACCACTAGGCTGGAAGGTCTTTGACTCACAAACAAACCAAACCATGCTTTCAAAACACAATTTTATAAATTCAATCTCCATAATGTAAAACCCTCGAAAATCTTCCCTTACAAAAGAAAGTAACATCTCACAATCACATATTTATTGTTACAAGTAAATCAAAAAAGTTGTAAAATGGACATGGAGTTCAAATTTTTTAGCTTCAAAAGTTACTTTATAGCTTATGAAACCTACCATTAATTACAAAATAATATGAATATATCTAATATTGTTCACTTTACCATGTACACATATGCCTAAAGCAAAGAACCATTAAACACATATTTTTTGCAAAAAGAGACAAAACACTGGAAGAACTTTACTAAAAAAAAATAAAACTTACAAATATTTAAATAGGCATACCCATTTTTACCCAATAATGCATCTACCTAAAAAATGATTTGGAAAAACACATCAAAAAAAGCCTGTATTTTCCAACATAAATCACTTCAGGAAACCACAATTCTTACTAAAGATATTTTGCTCAATTTGAAATCTAGTGCATACCATAACATCCCACTTGTGCCCTTGATTGATCACACCTCACATCTGCAGGACCATCCTAGCTAGAAGCCAAAACAGACATCCAATGCTGTGCTTACCCTTGTTGTTGGCAGGGATACCAATATCAACATATCTCATGGGAAAATTCCATGGTTGAAAACTCAAACTCCCACTTAACTGCATCATTAAAAATTGTTGAAAACCTCTTTCAATAACAACAAACAGCAACATCAAACAGATTTGGCCTTTGGGCATGAGGAATTCCAATCAGCAGCCACCAGTTGAGAAACTAAAGCATAACAAAATTATTTCTCTTCCTTCTTATAGCATCTCCTGTAACAATAATAAAAAAACAATCAGAATTAACCAGTTAACACATACAAATTCAAAAAGAAATAATCAAGATAGATTTTGCTTCCATTATGCATTCATCTATGCAATTGTTGGAATAGAATAGCAAAATGATAAGGGAAGGAAGGAACACAAATATGTAAAGATGCANAATAGCAAAATGATAAGGGAAGGAAGGAACACAAATATGTAAAGATGCAACAACCTCTAAAAATATTTTGAAGCCAACATGTTTGAAACATTGATCAACAATGGATAATGAAGAACATAAAAAATCCAAACCAGGTCCTGTTCATTAAATAGTTGAAATACCTGTTCTGTACTAACAACCCTTATACCTTTAAATAAAAAGATCATTTACAATACCCAATCCTTGACATCTTTCCATTGCCAGACATGATAAAGATTCTTTGTCCAAAGTTGCTATTTCCAATCGAAGATCCACATAAACATGTAAAAAACCCACATGGTGACCAAATAGAAATTTGCTCCACAAAGATTGTTCTAAAACAACACAATCTTCTAAGTTGGATGGTTTTTATGACGATTTTTATAGTATGTTGACCAAACAAAAATTTGCTCAAGGACATTACCACTGAATGAATTAATCCCATATCCTACTATACCCGACTATGATGATTATATCAACACCTTAAAAAAGTACCGACTCGAGATATAGCATAATAGTTACTATACAGAAATTTGTCATTTCCAACTATCAAATTCAGCTCAGTATAGTATCCTAAAATAGAAACTTTACCCTAGCCAAATGAAAGATTATTGAAATAGGCAAAGCAACGACAGGTAGAGTAGGTAAGCATCGTTCCTAGTTACTGTGCATATTCTATATTCCATCTTTTTCTTATTCATTTGAGTGAATACCTAGTAGCCAATTGATCAGGAATAAGAGCTGAACCAGGACGGATTAGATTCTGTAAGCATTGAAGATTATAGCTTATGGGTGTTAGTGGTATTTGTCTTGGTCCTTCATAGTTTATACACTCTTTCTCAGTAACACACATTATGCTTTCTTGAATGATCTTGAAACACAGAAGCAAAGCCAGGTTTTGATCCTAGGACCTATGGATAAAGAAGGCATAAGGCCTATATGCGTGAGAGTTTCTATTGCATGAGTTCAATAGAAACTTTGATATATGGTCTTGAATTCAATCGACATCTTTGAGAAAATCAATTTGGAAATCGTCGCTTTGGGAAGGAAGCGATGAGCGTGCTTGAATCGTCACATTGGAGAGCGTGTTTGGAAGCGTGTCTGATAACCTAAATCAACATCGCATTGATAATTTGAAGCGTTGAGTTGTAGTTTAGGCTTATAAACTTGTTTTTAAGACTTTAAGACTTTATGCATTATAAGGTAGTACCAAATGCATTAGATATTGTTTTTAAGACTTTTGTTAAATCTCATTTATAAGATAGTATAGATAAGAATCAGTATTACCTTTAATATATGAATCTACCCACCTCATTTTGATTATCCATATATTTTATACGAATTTTACAAAAAAACAAATTAATCCCAAATACAGTGTAAACAACCTCAAAAACACACTGTTTCGAGCCAATTAGAGTCA
>NC_037529.1:63030667-63042999 GCF_001531365.2 Cynara cardunculus var. scolymus
GTGTGTGTGTGTGTTCAATTATTGTTATGTAAATGACAAATAGAGTTGCATGGGATAAACGAACAAAAGAAATTGGGTGTAACCAACGAAAATGAATAGTCTAATTAATTTAATGTTTTGATAATAATTACATCAATAAATAAATAAATAAAGCAAAGTTCGAGAAAAAGAAAATTAGATTGCGATGTCTAAAAATGTCATTTTATTGTTGGTGTTTTTTCTTATAAAATTACAAATTAAAAAACTATAAAAAAAACATAAAAACAAAAATGAATCTACAACAAAAACAAAAGTGAATCACCATCGAGGGCACACCAATTAAGATTTATTGATAACCAATATTTATTAATATTAGTAATAATTAATTTGATATAAATCTTTATTTATAATTAATAGTAATAAAATAATTAATATTAATAAATAATAATTGATGGTTATAATTGTTAAAAACGACAACAAGCTCTAAATTTTTACTTCAACTAACGTTTCAATAAGCTAACTTATAAGTTAGTTTATGTACATCTAAATGCATACTTAATAGATAAACTAACTTATAAGCTAACTTATATTTTTTAAAACAACATCATAAACTCCTAACCTTTTCCACAGTCAAATCTATTTCAAATTGGTTTAAGATTCTTGATTTAATCGATATGTGATTAAATGGTGTGGTGCAACTGTTTTCGGAGAAAATTTAATTAAAATACACTTTACAGTTTCATTGGTTTTGAATATTAACAAAAGCAGCCTTGTGTGCACTGGCATTTCTATTGATTTGGGCAAGATATATTGTTGTGCCCTCGTTTATGAATCAAAATCATACATTAGAATATGTGATAGTAAAGTCGTTCATGAAAAATACATTAACAAGTGTACGATCAAAATAAGAAGTTTTCTCGAGATGCATGTCGTTTGGAACTAAAAAAAATCAGGTCGTCGGAAAACATGGCAAGAAGTACTCAACACTCAAAACAAGTCCGAGTCAAGATGTTGCAACATTCAGTTGTGTAAGAATTATAAACGTTAACTTAAAATGTATAAAATTATAAACGACAACCAGCATGGTTATTATGAACAGTAGTATAGAAGTGACATGCAAAAGGACATTTGTCGGTGATCATAAAACTTATTGAGCATCTACCATTATTTTGGTTTAAGATTCAAGAAAACAATCATATATCTCATATTTTCTTTAAACAGGTTCACTAATCATAAATTGACTCTTATCAATTCACCTTTTTGAGTAAAACTAAAAAAGACTAACTGTCTGTGAACTCTTATTAATTCAGAATTTGCTGGGTATTACTCTTGCGGCCTATACTAAATCAGTGATTTACCTTTAAATGTCAAGTCACTGTCGCACCTCAACGCATTTTGGAAGAACCAACTAGCAAGGTAGTGTAGTGCTTCTTTAACATGAAATGGGATTGCTATAATGTGTAGCGATGAATCGTAATGCCCAACTAACAATTACATGGGAATCCAAATCAGGATGAATATCCACTGTATCAATTGAGTGTTTAGAATCTTGAAGATACAACACAATGTTCACTTTTCAAGTTCTTTTATGAATTTACGGAATGTTTGAGGAAGAAGATACGTTATAAAACCAAAGTCAAACAATTTAACTTTGCTTACAGTGAGCAGAGCACTAAGAATCTTTAGAAAACAATGCTTTAGAATGACACAAATACCCTTGCATAGAAACACTAAGAGAAAAGAAGAGCAATTGAGAAGATGACTTCTTGGACGACATTGAGAAAAGAGGCTTCCTCAGCTATTTATACCAGGCGCATTTAATGCAAGAGGTTGGTACAATCCATGGGTCACTTGGGAAGAGGCTGGCTGGTGTACTTTCTTCTTGAGCCGAGCATACTTTGACCGCATATGAAAGTGCAACATGGGAGTGGTCATGCATGAAAGAGGACAATAAAGCAATGGCCATAGTGTACTTTTTTTCATGTAGTTGCATGGGTTTTGACTTTTGCAAGAGTGGACAAGACTAAAACTTGAAACACAAGATTCATGTTTAGCTAGAAATATGATGTTGATCCTTTCTTCAGCTCTAACTGAGTTATTGCTTAATCAGTTCTCACATCTACATCGATAGATAGGATGACTCATTGAAACTGCTTTACTTTTCCTATCTTGATCAACAATAAATCGAGTATTTAATTTGTCCCACATGTGGAGAATCTTTGCCCCTCTATTTTCCTATCAAGAATTTATGGTAGATTTTATATATTGTACTTAGAGAGTATTTAAAAAACATATATAAAACACTAATACAATTTTTTATTGAAATCACTTTTGTTATTATAAAATGGGAAAGAAAACTTATTTTATATATATATATATATATGGGCTGGTTCAAATAGAAACCAACCATATGGTACAAACTATGTGAACTGATCTTGATCGTTCATTTTATCATCAAACGGTTATTATTAAATGAGATTAAATAAACAATAATTTGATTAATGTATTAATTGATATGTATATGAACAATTGTTCAAAGGGTAAATTGGTCAAACGGTCATTATTAAATGAGTATTAAAAAATAATCAATTAATCATTAAATTAATTGGGTTGCTTATGAACAATTGTTCACAGGGTATTTTGGTAATACATCCTCACGCATCGTGAACCCGATATTCTCCAGCCGATTTGTAACCTACGATCGATTATGAACATATTCACAACTCATGTTCACATGTCGGCCCTATGCTCGTGTGAACAGCATCTGTGTCTTGCAATGTAAACACTATGTTCATATGTTCATATATGTTCACATGTCGGCCCTATGTTCGTGTGAACAGCATATGTGTCTTACAATGTAAACACTATGTTCATATGGTGTGATGTTTTTCAATGTCATACTGTATGACATCGTCACGGGATCGTGTGAACAACGATTGTGTCTTTCAATGAAAACAAGTTGTTCATATGGTGAACATATATGAACATAGACTGCAAGAGATGCACATATATGAACATTTTCAAAATCAATGATCGTTGTGCATGTGTGCAGATATGAACATAGACTGCAAGCGTTTATCGTTTTCATTATTCTGATATTCTTTTACAATAGGATTCTCCATGTATCTTGGACGAAACGAAAATCTTGTACACTTAGACAACCAATTTCAATATATGTAGAACATAACTTGAAAAGAAGAACATGAACATGAAATAATAGAGGTATCTTTTAAGATTTGTAACTCCCAATTAATTATTAGGGGGTTACAAAAAGGTTAAATTACAAAATTACCCTTATCATTAATTTATAATTTAGATTTGAACCTAAAGTGAAAAAAGAATGTGATTGGTTAAGGTTGGTTAGCTTAGTTTGCACCATATGGTTGGTTTCTATTTGAACCAACCTCTATATATATATATATATATATATATATATATATATATATATATATATATATGAATCATTGTGTCAAATATAAACAAAAAATTGACATATACATGAACTTGGACTGCATAGCATTTAAAAACATTATGAACATAATAAAAATAACTGTTATATGAAAGGAAATACATAAAAAAAACAGGAATGAACACAATATGAACAATTTGTGAACAATAGTTCCTTCATTATAAACACATTCAGGAGCGCTCCTTTGTCAGTTGGAGTTTTATACATGCATTGCATCCACACCGTTTAAGGTTCACCTCTTGTTCATATATGTTTCTGATCTTATGTGGTTGTTCACCCCTTGTTCATATCGTATAAAATATATGAATACATAAATCCGACGCTATGAACACCGGGTGCAAACACTTACACAAATATAAAGATTTGGTATCAAGCTTAAAAAATAATACTTGTGTTCATATGATAGAAGTAACATGAACACAATGGTTCATGATTCATAAAAGTCGGTAATATGACAATATGAAAATGGGTTGTGCATCTACTTCCATTTGAACATGTGAATTAGGTACGTATTAATAATTAAAGAAAAAAATTATCAACGCAATATGAACTACAAAAAACACAACACATCATAATGAACATAATTTCTATTAAAACGAGTCTAATAAAATATTAATACATTACCAAGACATTCGCTTTGGTTAATTTCTTCACTTCTCGAACTCGAATTCCGATTGTCACCATAAACCATTTTAATCTTCTCAATGTTGTCGATTTTTTTTCCAATGCGTTTATCCATAATAGCTTGAACGATACCGAAGATTTTACTATCGTCTTTTCTCCACGAATCAAAAACTCATAAAACAATAAAAATGGAAGATCAAGATTAAAAAATAAATAAAAATATCAATATTATAAATGTATATTTTTAGGGATTTTATGATTTTGTAACTCCCCTTTAATGGTATGAGAGTTACATAGCAAATGAAATTACTCAATTACCCTTGACATTAAATTGTGACCATGATAGAAACCTAATAGAAGAATGGATTGTGATTGGTTGACATGGTTTGCAAAGTTAACACAAAAATTTTGATTAACATTTGAACTTCCACGTGTATATATATATATATATATATATATATATATATATATATATATATATGGAGCATCAAACGAGAATGCTAATTATTTAAAAAAAACGAAAACGGCCAAATCACTTGCAAAATTATATATGATTTTACATTAACGGTAAAAAAAAGTAGGGGTGAGCATAGGCGGGTACCCGCCCTTTTTGACAGGAACCGGAACCGGAACCGGCGGTTCTTGAGATATTGGAACCGGAACCGGTTAGAGCGGTTCTTAAATTTTTGGAACCGGAACCGCAACCGCCGGGAACCGGTTCCGGGTACCCGCTTCCTAAAATATTAAAAATTTGTTATTTAGAAATAAAAAATAAAACATTGCCAAAACACTAAATAAATAAGCAAAAATACAAATTATACAGAATAATGGTTACAAATATTGATTAACGATTACAAACCATAATAGACTAATAGAAAATGTTTAAAGTTTAACGATTACATACTATAATGGTAATTGTTCAAAGTTTAACGATTACATACTATGAATCCAAGTAAACACACAATTTGAAAAAATAGGAATCATTTTATATGAAGAATTTAGATGAAGATTGAAGATGACGACGTGCTTTTAAGATGTAAACCTAATATAAATTTGGTATTAAAAAATAATTAATATTTTTTATTGAAAAATACTGGGTACCCTGCGGGTAACGGTTCCGAAAAATTGAGAACCGGAACCGGAATCATTCTCAATCGGTTCCGTATTTTAGGAACCGAAACCACTCATATCGGTTCCGGTTCTGGAACCGGCGGTTCCAAGGCGGTTCCGGTTCTATAGCCGGGTACCCGGTTCCGCTGCTCACCCCTGAAAAAAAGTGTGCGACCAACTTCGGCCATGACTTTAGGTCGCGGGGCAAAGTCGAATGAAGCACATATGATTTTGTACGTGATATCAGTGTAAAATCACATGTAATTCGACCATTTTCTTATTCTCTTATATATATACTTTTCTCATATGAACTCAATTATATATAATATATTATAAAAAAAAAATGAGTCGACATAGGTGCGATCGATAATGCTTTGAATATAGTAATAAACTTTCACCTGGGTGACATCAAATCAGTGGGTGCAGTGCTGATTGTAACATGTCACCAACCATGCATGGTGTTGTTTCAAGTAAGCAATCCACTTTCATTTTTAGGGTTTTTATTCATAAATAAGAATCTTTAGCTGTTGATCATTTGCTGCTTTTCATTCAGATGGGGTCAAATTGATTAAGACCATCTGTGTGGGTTAAGTTAAGTTGAGTTGAGTTCCCCAAGTGTTTCAGATTCTCCTCATCTTCAAAGATAAGCATCCAGGGGACCCTTATGGTCCAGGTGAGCAACTATTCCCCCTTTTCACATAAGGGAAAGGGACCACTTTTGGTTTGTATGTGGAGTTGGTCAACATGTGTATCGCCCCCCTAAACCCTAAACCTTAAACCTTAAACCTTAAAAAGATGTCAAATTGCTTGCACTTTTGGTTTGGTTCGGTTCTATAAAACCAAATTAAACTAAAAGTTCTACTTTTCAGATTTTCTGTATAAGAGTCAACATGAGATGAAATGTTACGAGTAAAGTAACGCTAATGATGTCGACCCTTTATCATTTATCGTAATATAGTGGTTAATTGACAAGACAGAACGGTTGTTCACCGTTTGGTAAGATATAATTTGACAGGACAGGACAATTATTTAGAGTTTGGTAAGACAGAATTTGACATGACAGAACAGATGAAATGATCAATTTACCCCTAATGAGTTGTTTATATATATTTTGATTAATCAAGTCATTTATTAAATTATAATAAAACAATTATTACTCGTAATGAGTTAGGGGCCGTTTATCAAACACTTACCAGATAAGTGTTTACCGGTAAAATTTAACACTAGTGTTTACTTACCAGGTAAGGATTTAGTTCATCAAAACAACATCGTATGCAACAATTTACCCGGTAAGTGCTTACCGTTGTAAGAGTCATCACTCTCACTTACCAAGTAAGACTTTTGGTCCTTGTTTTCTTGGTGCTTACCTTCATCCGGTGAGGTAACGTGACTTGATAAGCACTTACCTGGATAAGCGTTTGGTAAACTACCCCTTAGTCTAATGTTATAATTATACCGGTAGAGTCGAGCCTTTCAAGAGATCAAATATGAAAAGAATATAATAATATCATATACTTCAGAAAGAATTATGGGGTAAACTTGATTTGATTTGTTTGATCTCGAGTCTCGTGACTACCGTGGCCGTGTGGACACAGATTTGGAAACAACGGGTGTATAAAAGTGGGACAACTACAAGGTTGATAAAACTCGAAATTGAAAATGTACATTTAGGTGATGTTTACCAAACACTTACCCAGGTAAGTGTTTACCAAGTCACATTACTTTAACAGATGAATAAGACAAAGACCAAAAATCTTATCCGGTAAGAACGAGACAAGAAACAAGAGTCTTACCAGGTAAGTGAAAGCGATGACTCTTACCACGGTAAGAGCTTATCGGGTAAATTATTACATATTATGTCGTTTTGGTGGACTAAAATCTTACCCGGTAAGTAAGTAATAGTACTGAATTTTACCGATAAACACTTATCCAATAGATTTTTTGGTAAACAGCCCCTTAGATTTAATTTGATGTATTATATGCCAAAAAGTCGTTTAAGTAATTGTAAGTGTGATTGGCAGCAAAGCAAAAGGAAAATAGTATAATTTATTATATCGGGTAAGATTGTAATACATCAAAACGTATCTGATGCAACAATTTACCTGGTAAGCTTTTACCTAGGTAAAAGTCGTCACTCTCACTTACTGGATAAGACTCTCTATTCTTATCATCACTCTTACCGAGTAAGATTCTTATCCCTTGTCATGTTCATCTGGTAAAGAAAATTGTCCAGAAAGTACTTACCGGATAAGCGTTTAGTAAACAACCCCTAAAGTGTTTAGTTGTTCATTGCAATTTTTGGTAAAAGTATGTCCATGGACCTGGGCCATGGTGAGTTGGGCCAAGGCTGAGTTGGATTTGGTTTGGATCCCCTTTTTACTTCTTGCAGGCATTGTTTCTAATTTAACGTAATGATAATAAATATTTAATATTTATAGTTTAATGTAGTAATTAATAAATAAAATATTTAATGATCATACAATTATTTTTCTATATTTTGGTTATAATTTGATATTTCATAGGGTTTTGTACACTCAGGGGTTGTTTGTTTACATCTTAATGATTTCATTAAGAGGCAATCTCTGAATCGTTAAGAGGTGAATCTTGTTTGGCAAAAACAAAAATTTGCATCTTAATGGCTTTAAAACCCTCTGAATGATTTGTATCACGAGCCTCCCTTAACCATTAAGCGTCCTAATTTCATTATAAACAATTACCAAACAATTATATTTCATTTTACACTATATAATGAGAGCCTTTTAATCATTCTAACCACTTAATCATTCTGCACCAAATCATTCAGCAACTTCAAAACAGCCCCTCATACTATCAAATATATAATCCAAAGAAATGCAATGATTAGGCTGACCCTGAGATTTTGAGTATGTTTGGCAAACTAGCTGATTACTAATAAGCTAATTTTGAGTTAATAATTTCGTTGATAACTAAATTATTTTTGGCAAAAACTAGTTTATAAGCATGTAAAATAACTGAAAAATATATCTTAAAGCAATAGTCAATTACGTATATTCATAATATAATTAAAATAAATTTCTAATAATATAATATGTTAGTTAATACAAATATGATAGTAAATAAAAGTTAAAAAATATAATATGTTAACTGAAACAAGTTAAAACTGATTATTATATATATACTATAAATTTTGAATTTATTAAAACAAATTTTATAGAAAATCTATATTAATTTATGATTATAAGTAAACGTTAGATATAATATTAAATTTTCTATTTATAAAAGTTACGAAACTACCTCATCTATTTTTCGCATAAACGTAATTTTTGATCAGTCAAAGCCGTAATTATTGACCAGTCAAATCCGATCTTGACCGTACAGCTAGGATCACTTCTTTACTTCTCAAATAATTACCAAATCTCAAAATTATATATATATATATATATATAGAGAGAGAGAGAGAGAGAGAGAGAGGGGGGGTTCAGAAGAAAACCTTTAAAAAATTGAAAAACACCCAATCAACTGTTAGATTAATCGATCTAATGGATGAGATTAGAGAAACGGTTTACAACTTTATTTTTATATTAAAAAATTATCCGGTGTCTTATTTTTTTAATCGAAAATATACGAAATATGATGAAAATTCAAATGAAACTAATTACACTAAAATAATAATCATATTTTTCGCGTTATTTTGACATCTATATTTGTATACTTTTTCATCCATTTTTTTTCGTGATTTTCCGATTTTTTTTATTTATTTAACGTCTTCTCTTAAAAATATTTTGGAAAATCACGTTTCTGACTTCTGAGTGCGATGTCATTGAGAGAAAATTGGGGGAAACAACTTTGCAAAAAACGAAAGTAGTAGGCGAAAAGAAAACTGATGTATTTTTTTAAAAGTCTTTGTAATTATTACTTGAGAAAAGAAATATATATTTTTTAAATAATTATGAAAAAATAATTAAAATAACCATCTTGACCGTATGAACTTATCTTTTAACCACTTTTTTCCGAAAAAAACGAAAATAGTCATAGGTCGGCGATTGACAAGTCCATAATTTATGGAGCGGTTAAAGTGTAAGAAAAAAAAAAGTTCCTGAACTAAGTCGGCATTACAGCGACCAAATATATAAATTTCGAGAAACACATCTGCGATTGCACAGACATATTTTTTGCGGACCTATAACTAATTTACATATTTGGTCTCTGTAATTGCGAACCTGGTTCAAAAACTTCATTTTTTTACACTTTGACACCTCCATAAATTTTGGACCTGCCAATTATAGACATGTGACTATTTTCGTCAAAAAATTAATTATTTTAATTAATTTTCTTATAATTAATTGATAAAAAGAATATAAATGAAAAATAAAAAAAGGAGTAATTAGTTGTATTATAATAGGAAGACAAAGACTGTGGTGTCAGTCTTTACGCTATTCCCCAAAGATTTCCCACACGTGGCCTTCTCCTTCCCACCCTTCTTTTTCTTAAAACTGAATTAAAAAATCTACTTTTTAATGAATTCAGGTTTTACAAAATTAAATAATAAATAAAACATTTTTAAATGTCAAACATGGAGGGTTTTTATTTTTTCGTTCCGGAAGGAATAGTCTCTCGTCATATTGCTGCGGGGACTTTGGGCATATTAGCAGGCCTAATCCATCTTAACGTTTGTCCGTCCCAACGTTTATACAAAGGATTGTGTATAGGCAATATTTAAACTGTCCTTTTTCAGCAGTATCGTTGCTGTCTTTTTTGCAGCTTTTGTTGTTGCTGGAACTATGTGGTATGGTTCAGCGACTACCCCCATCGAATTAAAAAAATCGTATTTTAATAGTAAAAACATACTTATGTGTTATTATATTATTTTATTAAAACTCAATAACATGATATATAATTATTTTATGTACTTAATAAATATTATTACTTGATTCTTAAAATGATTTGTTTTTGAATTTGATGATTTATTTTTAAATTTAATGAATTAGTTTTTATTAATAAATATTACCTTAAATAGTCAATATAACATTTTAAATTTTTGGTAATTAAATTATATATTGTTAAACGTTTTTTTTATTATACTAGAAGGGTACTCACGCAATGCAGCAATATACATCTCGATTTTAATATTTTATTTTGTTTATGTCGTTATTATAATACGATTTTATGTGTTTTTTAAAAACAATGATGATTTTATTTTTGAATAAAATGTAAATTTGAAGATAACGTAAAAATTTGAAAAAAAATATGTCAACGTTAATATCAAATCAACTATTTAAAAGTTCTCATTTTTTATGTAATTTATTTATTTTATTTATTTATTATAATTTAATTTAAGTTTAATAATGAAATAATTTATTTTTAGTTTAATAATATACTATTTTATAAAGATAATAATTAAGTATTCTGTTAGAACTTAATGATTATTCTAATTATATTTTAGATTTTTTATATTTAAAATAAGATGTTTATTCTGTATTTGATTATGTTTATCTGCAGTTAGTTACACGAATTTAGATATGGAGCGTTAATAAGTTGTACTTACGCATAATCTACTTGTAATCTTGAGTTTTAAGTAATATGCATTAATAAACAGTACTTTATGCACAAAATTGTTTTGTAAGAGTTTTTATCAAATACTTTATAATATAGTATAGATAAATGTTTTAGTTATATATATTTAAGTTCCGTCAACCGAAGTTACAACAAAATTATTCACATTTTGGTTTTTACTAATTTTTATTTTTAATTAAAAATTAAATCATTTAATAATAATTTGCTATTTAGAAACACAAAATAACCAAAGTATAAACTTAATACAAATATTACTCAATGTATTAAACTATTAATAAATATATATAGTCATATGTTCATTTGAAAAATGATAATTATTTGAGAAGTAGAGCAGTGATCATAACCCTTCATCTGACCAAAATTTGTGGTTTTTTGACTGTCAAGTATCGGATAATTCCTTGCATAGAGAAGTAATTTTGTAACTTTTATAAATAAATTGGTAGTTTGTAACTTTTACAAATAGACGGCAAAACAAGTGCATATGTGAACCTGTGTGATTTACATATGAACTATATGTTCACATGTGAACCCATGATATTCACATATGAACTAATTAATTGATTCACATATACATTTGTTTGCGTCTATTTGTAAAAGTTATGAAACTACCCCTCTATTTTTCTCTTGACCAGTCAAAACTGTAAATCTTGATCAGTCAAAACCGTAATCTTTGACCAGTTCAAACCGCAATTTAGGGATGTTCTAATTTTTTTGGAGACCCTGCTACATCCAAAAGTTTTGATTACATTGCATAAATGAAATAACAGAAAATATATGTTAAGAACCAAAATGGACCAAACCTATATGATTAACAATATGAAACTAAACGTAATTAAATTGTTAAATAATTTGAACCTAAAACCAAACAATTGATAATTTGAATTGTAACATCCAATTTCTAATATGCCCAATTATTTGCTTAGTATATTTAATTATTGGGTTAAATAGAACTTATGATTTAGTGGGAGTTTAGGTTTGAAATTTTAGAATTATACTTCTTAGGAGTATATTAGAGGATTTGAGAAAATTTTACGTCAATTAGATACGTAAAACGGATTTTTTTTGGGAGATCTTTTCTAGAATATTTTTGTTGGATGTTATAGATTATCTCTTTATGAGCGTGTAGGCGAAAACCTCATAGAAAACGGAGGTCCGAGCGAAAAGTTATGAATATTTTAAGTGTTGATAGTCAAAATGGGTACCTAGTCGGGCCAACCCGGCCCAACTCGAGTTTTAGCATTATAAACTGGAGTTTTGGCCCATTTTTCATGTCATCTAAGTCCAGAACTCACACACACACTAGAGGTGCGATTTTCATACACATAGGCTTGATTAAACTCAAATCAAAGAGGAACTACAAGATCTTGGAAAGATTTGATCATCAAGTAAGGTATAATCTATTTTTTTGCACTTGTTCTTGGTTGATATTCTTGTTTTATGGATTGCATGTTGAGATAGAGTTAGGGTTTCATATGGGTTTGATCTTAAGTATATAAAATGAGTGTATTTTAGTGTTTTTGGCATGAAATGGTCATTAGATTTAAGAGATTATCGAGATTTATGCAAGTTCATCATATGAACTTTGACTTGATTAAGT
>NC_037529.1:63043379-63043754 GCF_001531365.2 Cynara cardunculus var. scolymus
GATAAAATAAAGGTTGGATTTTGGTTGTTTATGTCAAATATGTTATATTAAGTTGAGATTCAGAAGTTGGAATGGTTTGGAATCGAAATGGTTTGAGGAAAATGTATGAMAATGAGAATTTTCGACTTTTGAATGCATTGAAAGTGTGTATACTTTGAAAATCTGTATAAAATCGTAGAAAAATCCAAATGAGGTGAGGCCAATTTTCTTAGTTAGATAATTTAGTCTAGTTTATTTCTTAAAATGGGCAAAACAGTTCTGTATGCAGCAGCTGTACATAGAAATTTAGGTAAAATGTTCAAATAAGATATGTGTATATCACGAGTTTCTTATATTGGTTGCTTATGAGATTTTGTACATTTACTCCAGGGGGTA
>NC_037529.1:63043929-63052187 GCF_001531365.2 Cynara cardunculus var. scolymus
AGATTGGACTTGCTTTGTGAGCTCAATTCGGAGCTTTTCGGTATTATACGGTTGCCCGGTGAGTTATATAGTTAATTGTTACATATTGATTTGAACATATATATTTTCATATGAATGTTTTTGATCTTGAATGGAGTCACACGATCTTGATTTGTCTTTGAKTYYGTCTCTTGAGTCGATTCCTTATTACTATCTCGGTACATCGGTTTGCTTTCTGGATCCGGACTCGTTGTTTTGTTCCTTGAATTATACGTCATAGTACGGGTACTACTTTGTGTGGTACGCCGGAAGTTTATGGCGAAGTCAAGATCTCGGGTTGGACGGGTGAGACTTTTCTGCGGTTGTGAATACTCATTACTCGAAGAGGAGGAAGAGCAATGAGTAGGGAACCTTGGCACATACCCGGTAGAGGAAGGTGGGCAGTGCGAGGTTTCCCGTAATGTATGATTCTGACTCGGACTTTGGCATGAGCCCGGGAGGTGAAGGACGGGGTGATGCACTGTCCTTGTTATGTTTACCGATTCGATCTCTTGGTTCTTGATATTTATTGGTATTCTAACGTTGCTGAATATATTTGGTCGTTGATCCTGTCTCCTTGTTGTATTGAGCATCAATGGTATGGTATACTATGGTGATTTGAATATGGAATCCTATGATCTTAGCATCCGGTACGTAATTGTTCACTYGGTTTCTTGTAAGTCTCRGTTTGCATCTAGATGATGTCTTGAACTCTTTTATTGATAAGAGTTTATTATGTATGTTTACAAACATGTGCGATATTGATATGTAATATTTAACTATTTAACTCACTAATCGTTGGCTTACCATTTAAGTGGCAACCTCTCTCAGGAAAAAATACGGACAAAAAAAAAGAACCTGTTGTTTGAATTGAAGATTTATCGGGGAACTTGAAGTTATCGATCTTGCTTTTGGGTAAATAGTAGCTTATATTTATAGTCTTGTCCCGTATTCTTTTGGCTACCTAATTCGGGTTGTAAGTAAAAATCCGTTATATCCGGTTTGAAATTGTGTTTTGGGTGGTTTTATCACTAAAATAGAACGGATATTTCGAGGTTTTTCTAGAAATTAATATCCCATATTTTGAGGTTAATTAATGTTATGCCCAGATTTGTGTGTTTCAAAGTGTTAGCCTCTCGACCATTGCATGGACTCTGGACCATTGCATCGTCTCATAACCATTGTATGACCTCTGGTCATCCATTGCCTCTGGTCCTTCATAGTCTCACCTTTGGTCCTTCATGGCCTCTGGTCTTCTTCCAGACTTAGCCATTTCAGCAGCCTCTGGACCATTKYCTTTGGTCCAACCATTGCCTCTGGTCCTTCATAGTCTCACCTCTGGTCCTCTTCCAGAATTAGCCATTTCAGCAGCCTCTGGATCATTGCCTCTGGACCATTGCCTCTAGTCCAACCATTGCCTCTGGTCTTCCTCCAGACTTAGTCTTTTTAGCAGCATTTTCAAATTTTCCATCCTTGGCCCATATGGCTTTGACAAAACTTTTAGAATAATTTAGGATCAATTTTGGTCTCAATAATCAATAAATTATATTTTATTGGAGATTTTATAGGAATTGGTAATTTGGGGTTTGCTCAAGCGTGATGTTACAGAACCTTAATAATTTCATCTATAGTTTTATACAGCTCGATAAAAAAAACTCCAAATAACATGTAAATTTGGACCCCAAAATTTTGAAGGCCTTATTCAAAATCTCACATTTAACATCCTAAGAGATGGTCATGCCGCAATTCTTGTACTACAATTAAAAAATGTATAACATTACACAAATATTCATCTTAATAAAAGTAACACTAGATAATAAATTGTAATATAGACTATTTGTGTAAGTTTGATTCCACCAAATATGTTCAATCAAGTCGGAGCGGAGTTGACAATGAATTTAATTTGAGTGTATTTCAGAATTTCTTTGAAAATATACTTTTGGAATTAATCGGTGGAACCTTGAAATATTTCTATCAAATTATATACTTCATCACCGATCCAACTGATCAACATGTCACTTTCATATTCAACAATCATATTATGCAAGATTATGTATGTATCCATAATATCTCTTAACTTTTCCTTATACCATAATCATGATGGTCCTTTAATTAATCATATATATATATATATATATATATATATATATATATAGAGAGAGAGAGACTTGGGGTCATATGAGACCAAGGGTTTTTCGTGAGAACCGTAAGACCAATTCTCAACCCTTGGATTAGATCTACAATCTAAATATTCATAATCACAAAATTGCCACAAGACTTCTCAATAATCACAAAATTGTCATCGTGCAATTTTAGACCATTAATTAGATCATTAGCTTATAAAGTTGATCAATGAACATTAATTGGTCTTACGGGTCCCACGAAAAACACTTGATATCACGTGAACCCAACTCTATATATGCATATAAGTATTTGAAAAATAATATAAACATAACAATGTAAAGAGACAATTAAAAGTTACATATTAAAACAAAATACAAAGACTGGTATAGATTTTTTCAAGAAACGAAAATATAACAAAATTAATAGATATATTTTATAATTTATTTTGAAATTGATTGTATATTTATTTACTTATGTTAATTTTAATTTTGTAAAATAAACTTTACTATAACATCAATAAAATAACTTAACTCTAACCATACTTAAAATAAAACCAAATTGACGAGGCCTACATTAAAATAATATATTTTGTTATCATCAAATCACATTTTAAATTTAATATTTATAATATTTAAATCTAATATTCATAATATTGCAAAAAAAAATATTAAAATTTTAAAAAATAAAATCATAAATATGAGGAAAAAATAATGAAGCATCAAATATGAAGACCATCAGTATTCCTCTCGTCTTGAATAACAACGTTTAGGTGTTTTTGAAGTGTGGTTGGAACCTTATCACTTGTAAACTTAGATTATCTTTATCAGATTCTTCAAAATGGGAAAAGTGGAAAAAATGAGGATTTTGAGCCAATATTTTGATCCAACAGCTTCACAAAAACTATCTTCAAAATGAAGAAAGCAGAAGAAAAAAAGGTTTTTTTTTTCTCCAGATATGGAGATCACCCAAAAATGATTACCAAGTGAGAGAGAAATAATATTTTGATAGATGAATGAAATATTTTAATACTATAATCAATGTTGGATTCTTCAAAATGAGAAATCTGTTGAAGATGAATGTAATTTGTTTATAGATTTTGACTTTTGGTTCTTCATTTTAAAGAAATTTTAGGGAATCTATTGGAGATGCTCTTAGTAACTTGTAATGTGATCGAAGATGATGCTTTAAGAATTCCTACAACATGAAGAAATCGGAGAACATGGAGTTTCTGTTTCATTTTTATTTCTATTTTTCCCAAAAAGTGAAAATGTACCCTGATATGCTTGCACCTCCCATGTAGCACTGAATTTTTGGAAAATTAAATTGTAGAAGTATTATCACACATGATAGTAGTACACCCTCTTGACCATGATCCAAAATTTTCAACACTTGTCTCATCCACACATCTTGACAGGCACTTGCAGTAGCAGCTATGAACTCTGCTCCACTAGTAGAAAGGCTGACAATTAGTTTCTTCTTGGACATCCATGAGACAGCTCAAGAACTCGACATAAAAACATATCCAGAAGTACTCCTGGAAACATCTTCATCTCCTGCATAATCTGAGTCTGTGAAGGCTATTGACTCATCATCCCCTCCCTGCTTATAGAGGATTCCATAACCCACAGTTCCTCTTAAGTACCTCAATATTCGTTTTGCAACTTGTAAATGCAGCTCAGTAGGCTTTGACATATATCTGCTAATTAAACTTACGTTGTACATGATGTTCGTTCTAGGGGAAGTGAGGTACATTAAACTTCCAACAATTTGTTTGTAGTGAGTACTATCCACTTCTATCCCACCAACATCTTTGTTGATTTTGAACCTGGAACAATAGGACTTTTCACAGGTTTGCTTTCCGACATTGCAAATTTCTTTAGTCCATCAGTGGCATACTTTATTTGACAAGTAAAGATTTCTCCAGGCTTTTGCAACACTTATACCCCAAGAAATAATCTCATCTTCCCCAAGTTTGTCATGTCAAATGCTTGCATCATGGAACTCTTGAACGCCATCATCATTCCCTTGTTATTGTCTGTATAGATTAAATCATAAATGTAAATACTAACAACCAATATTTTACTTCCTACGCCCTTCTTAATGAATAAGGTTTGTTCATTTGGGCATCTTTGAAAATCTTCTCGTACGAAATGTGCTTCTATGCGGCTGAACCAAGCCCTCGGTGCCTGTTTTAACCCGTATAGTGCTTTATTCAACTTGTAGATCTTGTGTTCTTTCCCTTTTTTCACATACCCCATTGGTTGCTCAATATATACATCTTCATCTAATTCTCCATGGAGAAACACATATTTAACATCCATTTGAAAGATGTTCCAACCTTTGAATGTTGCAAGTGCCACTATCATCCTTATTGTATCCATGCGAGCAACAGGGGCAAACACTTCTGTGAAATCAATTCCCTATTGTTGCGAGTACCCCTTGGCGACCAACCGGGCCTTGTATTTGTCAACTTCACCAAGTTCATTCAGCTTTGTTTTGTAGATCCACTTCACACTGATTGTTCTTGCATTAATAGGTAGATCTATGAACTCCCATCTGATTTTTTCGATTGAACTTATTTCACTATCCATCGCCTTCCTCCATTTTTCATGTTATACGGCCTCCTCGAATGAAGTTGGATCTTCATTGATAACATATTGTATCATGTAAGCCTCTGCTTCCTCGTCATTCATTCCTTCTCCACTAATTAAATCTCTCATCCATGTTGGCTGCCTCTTTTGTCTCCCTTGTGTTCCAGGAACTTGTGAGCTACTCTCACCATTCCCAACTTCACCATTAGCATCATTATTAGTTTGAGAGTTGCCCTCACTGTCTTCTACAAACTCCATATCACTATCCTCATTGTGTTCATCATTGTATTCTACAAACTCCTTATCACTATGTTCCCATATGAAGTCTTTCTTTATTTGTTCTTCATAATCTAAACCCCAATCCCATGAATGTTGTTCATCAAATACAACATCCTTACTTACCACTATTTTCTTTGTCGTGGGATTAAATAATCTATATCCCTTAGACTCATCACTAACCCCCAATAATACACACAGAAAGCTTTTGTCATCTAACTTACTTCGTTTAGCATATGAAATATGAACGTGAGCCACGCATCCCCATATTCTGAAGTGGGCAACATAAGACTTTACCCCCGACCATGCTTCTTGTGGAGTCTTGTTCATGACAGCAAGTGTGGGGCATCAATTTAGTAGATAGACAACCCACATAATAGCTTCCATCCAAAATGGCTTTGGCATCTTCATTGCAACCATCATACAATGCACCGTGTTCATCGTAGGTATGTTCTTTCTTTCCGCAACCCCGTTTTGGTGAGGGGTGTATGTAGTGGTAAGTTGACGCTTGATGGCATGTTTTTCACAGAAAGTCTTGAAGTCCAGGTATGTGAATTCTCCTCATTGATTTGTCCTCAAACATTTGATCGACTCTCCTGTCTCCTTTTCCACCATTTGCTTGAACTTCTTTAAAAACTTTAAAGCTTCGGACTTTGCAACTAACAAGTATGCCCAACTCTTTCGGCTAAAGTCATCAATGAGATAAAAAATATACATTTTTCCACTATTGGATGCAAGATCGATCGGACCACAAATATTCGCATAGATGAGTTCCAACAACTTCTTTGCTCTCCATTCACTACTTTTTGGAACAACGTTGTGGTATTGCTTGCCTCTTAGATAATCCGTGCTGGTAACTTTAGGGACTTCAAGTTGTGGCAAACCTCTCACCATCCTTTTGGTTGTTAGAGTTATCAACCCCTTGTAGCTCAGATGTCCATATTTTTTATGCCAAAGAGAAGTAGGATCTGAAACACTACTGTAGAGACATGCTTCAACCTGTTGAATTGGGTTAGTCATCTTTTCGTTCAACAAAACAAACATCCGGTTCGTGCTCATTTTAAAACAAGCAATCAAACCTTTTTCTGGATGATATATGTTGCACGCGTTATTTTGCATGTGTACAGAAATTCCTTTCTCATGCAGCTGACCAATACTTAACAGGTTGTTGCTGAGTTCAGGAACATAGTATACATCACTCACCACAAAATTCCGACCATTAAACACCAATCTTACACTGCATTTTCCATCTACATTCATTCTACTATCATTCCCACATTTGACCGAATGCTTAAACTCCGTTACCAGATTAGTGAACATACCTTTATCGCCTCACATGTGGTTAGAGCAACTAGAATCAATAAACCAGACATCCTTTTTCCTTGATCCATGATCTTCAATATATGCCATCAGCAAAACGTCATCTTCTTGATCAAGTTTCGCATAATTTGCCTCGTTGCTCCATGCCCGATATTCATATTGAAAATGCCCACAACCGTGACATTTATAGATCCACATCTGCTTTGTTGAAGTACGCTCTTCCCCTTCCTCAGCCTCTTCCTCTTGGAGAAAATCGGCCCCTGCCTCTGGTTCCAAACTTTTCCTCCACCTTCAAAACATGATCCTCTTTTTCTTCATATGCCCTACGAAATTTCTACTCATGGACCATCAACGAACTTTGGAGTTCATCGATAGACATCTTGGTTGTGTCTTTTGATTCTTCAATTGAAACAACCACATACGTTTTCTCTCTTAGGGTCTGCAAGATTTTTTGCACAATCTTGGAATCTAGCATCTCCTCTCTGTTGCTCCTCATTTTATTCGACACCGCCATTATCCTAGCTAAATACTCCGAGATGGTTTCATTACTTTTCATCATGAGTATTTCGATCTCTCCCCTGAGCAATTCAGAAGAGACCTTTTCACACTCTCACTACTGCCAAATTTGCATCCCATACAATCTTTGTTGTTCGGCGATCCAAAATCTACGACAGATTGCTTGGAAGATGTTATGCTTTACCTGATAATCAAGTGTTCTCTTCTCCTCACTCAGCCTTTTCTCAGCCGCACTCAACTCTATTCCCGATGGTGGTTCTTGAAATCCTTCAGCGATCAAAGTCCAAAGTCCCTTGGCTCTCAACAAGTTATCCATAAGCTCACTGCAGTGGTCATAGTGACCATCAAAGGTTGGAATTTTGGTGAGGGATTTGACATCACTCATCTTGCCTTGCAGATGAATCACTCATAAGAAGTTGATGTTTTAGACTTTTCTATCAAGGACCCTGTATGGCTCTGATACCAAATGATAAAGTCAAAAATGAAACAAGTAAGATGTGAACCCAAAAATGGTTTTCCCTTTACTTTATTCAACACAATTAAGGCTCCTTAAATAGAGTTTACAAGACATAACAGAAAGCATAAAAATAGCCCACGATAAACAATTGTGAACTGAAAAAAACGGCTAGTTCCTAAAGACCAGCACATATTTGACCTATTCAAACAATAAGCAACAACTAAAAAGGACCTTATCAGATAAACTCAATGGATCTGGAACTACCGATTCGCCTAACCCTTTATGGACATGATGAACTCAACGAGTTTGATTGATGAACTCTTGAAGTACGTTGTGGCAGTTGTTGGAGGGAGTAGAGGAGGATTATGGGGAGGAAGAACAAGCAGTAGTGAGTGGTTGGAGATAGGGGACGATGGCCTTCATCGGAGGAGTGCAGGTTGTGGTGTATATGGAAAGTACTAGTTGGGATGATCGGAGGGGGACAAGGTGATGGTCGAAGATGGCCTTCATCGAAAGAAGGGATTGGCTGGGACGATGTTGAGCCGGTGAAGGGACAATGTTATATATATATCTATATATGTTATATATTATATTATATTATTTTTTATGTTTCAAAAAAAGAAAAAAGAAAAATGACAATATAACCCTGACTTAACGTAGCAATGGTCAGTGGAGTTAGGTAGAGAACCCAATTCATAACAATAATAAAACAATAATGACCATACATATAATTATTTGAGGAATCCAATCAAAAAATTTCAATTATCACAAGGACACAATTTGTAATTATTCTATATTTTATTTGAGTTTTTTTTTAACTAGAAACAAGACATGTTCAAACACTTGTAAACACTTGTAATTTCTCTTTTATTTAAACAGAAATTTTGGATTTTAATTTTAATCAATAATAAAAGGTTACATTATATTCATATTGTGTGATACATATTAGTATATAT
>NC_037529.1:63052307-63084848 GCF_001531365.2 Cynara cardunculus var. scolymus
ATATATATAGGGATTAAATTAAATGAGAACTACAAAAAACAAACCCCTATGAGAATCGATTTAAAAATAAATTTTTATATGATTTTTTACATCTAATGCTAAAATTTAAGACATTGATTCACATATATTTGTTTCATAATGTGATAGTTTTACATGTATTTGTTTCACCATATGAATATTTTTCATGTGTATTTTTCGTTTTATTGAGTAAATCAAAAAAAAGTTTTACATGCAATTTTTTTGTAATGTGAAAACAAGCATATGTGAAGCAATATGTTAGCTCATAACTTTTAATAAAAAATAATATAAAAGATATTTTTATATTGATTCTCATAGATTTTAATTTTTTTGTAATTCTTATTTGAATATCGTCCTAACTATATATATATACACACACACACACATTATATTATAAAGCATTTGATAAAAACTCTTAAAATTATTTTTTATGCATTAAATATTGTTTATTGATGCATATTACTTAAAATTTAAGATTACAAGTAAATTGTCCGTATGTACAACTTATTAAAGCTTCATGTTTGAATTTGTGTAACTAACTACAGATAAACATAATCAAATTCTGGATAAATATCTCATTTTAAATATAAAATTTTAAAATATATTTAAGATAATCATTAAATTCAAAATACTAAATATTATCTTTATAAAAGAATTATATTATTAAACTAAAAATAAATGTCTTCATCATTAAATCTAAATTAAATTACAATAAAAAAATATAATTAAAGAATGATACAAAAAATAAGAAATTTTAAATATTTAATTCGATATAAAAATATATATATATTTTTTCAAAATTTTATGATATCTTCGAATTTATATTTTATTCAAAAAAAAAAAAAAAACAAAAACATTACCCTTTTTTTGGTACCATATAAAATCGTATTATAGCATCGACAGAGACAGAATAAAATAAAACATTAAAATCGAGATATATCTCACTGCATTACACGAGTACCCTTCTAGTGTGTGTGTGTATATATATGTATTGTATTTACTAAAATTACCTTATTTGTAATAAATATTTTTATTGAATTTATTTCTTTCCACTACCTTTTACTGTTTTAGCATATAAAAAGACCCTTCTTTTACCTGTCTTTATTTTTCACCCTCAAAAACCCTCTCTATCTCTCGAACCTATCAGTCGGTGGTGTGGTCTCAAAAATGCCGCAAAACGAGGCTGCGGCCATTGACCCACTCGCCGGAGGAAGCTTTTCCCGGCTCCTCTTTTCAGACGTCGAAGTCGATGACGCTATTACTGATCATCGCCACCGCCACCGCCACCACCAGCCTGATAACACCACCGCCGTCGGTTCCAGTCGTCGCTTCACCTTTTCTGCCGATCAAAAGCCACCTAAAATGCTGTGCTTCGGCGGAGATTATACCAATGACATCTCTGCTGTTTCATTAACTCCTCAGAATTCCTCCACAACCACCACCGACGATAACAATAACTCATCGTCGCCGTCGTCTACCACCAACAGCACCACCACCACCTCTTTATCATCTAATTCTAATGTCAGTCTCATTGCCTTTTTATTCTTGTCTTGTAACGTAAATCTTATATTTATAAAAGGACAAATTAAGGGCTTGTAGTTGCTGATTCGTTTGTTTCTTTTCTCACTTTTCTTTTGTCTTTTTATCACAGATGAAAAGAAATATGATCAGGTGCGATTATTTTCAGCCGGTTGTACTTCCAGTTAGTTTCACCACCACCGGCGCCACCACCACCACCACCCCGATGACGACTACCCGCCGGAACTATAAAAAAACGAGGGCCGAAAACACACCTCCGGCCAGCCATGCAAAGGTCTGACTTTTCACCACCAATTCCCATTTGCTTAAAAGAATCGACATACAGCATTCGTTTCAGTTGTTGGCTTCTCTCTGAATCTTTATTTTATCTTTTAATTTTTTATTAAATTTTATTTTGGAAATCACAGGTGAAGAAGGAGAAGCTTGGAGAAAGAATTGCAGCACTGCAACAGATGGTGTCACCTTATGGCAAGGTAAATTAATAAAAATAAATAATTATATTATATTATATTTAATAATTATATTTAATTTCGATAAATGAAATTAATGGTTTTAATTTTATATTACTGTCATGAGAATGTGTGTGTAATTGGGGTTTGGGATAAGTTCAGACCCCACAGTATGGATGTTTGAGTGACTTTGGAAAAATCGTCAAATGTCTACTTTGACCAGAAGTCAAATATTTTAATTTTTATCAAATTGATTTCTCATTTACAAAACATCTTTTGGTTTGACCAGAAGTCAAACATTTTTTAGAGTGATGGTTTTTCTTTGGATGAAGAGGAAAGTGTTGAATCTTATCAACTATTTCTTTATTTATTTGTGAAACATTAATTTTGATTAGATATATCAATTGGAATCGATGAATTCTATTCATCTCTTTGTGTTTGGGATTGCTTATAAAAACAACTTATTGTATTATTTCGGTGTGGCACCGGTAATAAGCATATTTGAGTGTTTGGATAAACAGTTCATACCGGTAATAAATAGTTTTTGAAAAAGTTAAATCATTCTAACTTATAATAAGTTGATAAACACTTCTATAAAAAAAATCATTAGTTATTTCAAATAAACAATCTCAAACACCCTTTAACGTGTGAGGTAGAATTAGGTCTATATGAATAAGATGATACCAATAACAACCCCCTTTAAAATATTCCCTAATTTTTTTTTATCATTATAATTAACTTAAATTTTAATTTATTTTCCTAAATATTAGTTATATATGTGTACAGGAGTATTTTCAACAAATTCTCTATATTTTTTTAAAATACAAATTAAAAAGTTCATGAATAAAATTACATTCAAATACATATTTTTTATTTTAGAGATTCCAACGTATATTATATATTAAATATTCTATGGTTTTATCATCCGTGAAAATCATTTTCCTCATTACCCATTAAGTTTTAATTTCTTTTTAAACTTATAGTTTTTAAAATATATTAAAATATATATATTGAATTTTTTTTAAACTTAGAGTTTTTAAAATCAAAACAATAAAAAGAAAAAGAAAAAAATATATATTTTAATATATATATATATATATATATATATATATATTTAATTGTTTTGATTTTAGGAAAATTATGATAAATGTTGGATGTACGAAATTTGTGGGGAAAGAAAGCAGTTCGCGGGAAAATCAACTAAGTGTTTTCATGATGACATGATATGAAACATTTCATTTTCATACTGTGAACTTTATCAGTGGGTCCTCTTTTTAATAAGGATTATTAATTTAACCATCAAAAATAATATATATAATCCAGATTGTAGATCTAATCCAAAGGTTGATAATTAGTCTTACGTGTTTCACGAAAAACTTTTGGTCTCACATGATTCCAAGTATATATATATATATATATATATATATTAATTTTGTGATTTTGCTTATAGTGGTTTTTATAATATATTTCCATGATTGTGTTTTAATTATGGTGATCATTATATGTACATATAAATACATTTACTTTAGTAGGTGAAACATTGTGTAAGAATGAGAGTTAACATGAGAAACGTAAGAAATGATCTAGACTCTTGATCATCTTTAATCTCAAACACAACTATGAATCGCTCTTGATACGAGATTGATCAAGTGCATCTCATCCTAATGTGCATCTAAGGGTAGAGATTTCTTCTTACCTTTTCACCTAACTCTTCTTCTCATCGGAACTCAACTCTATTTTGTCGTAGTTGTTATTTAGAACATTGTTGTTTGAGTATTTTCAAAAAGTTGTCATCATGTTGTCCTAAAAAAATAGTGATTCTTATAGTTAACTCATATGTTTTTTGTCGGCTAACATAACTGCTAATGATTGATTACTTCTTCTTTTGTCTTTAACGAGTCACTCTAACTCTGTCCTCTATCTACGTTCATTCATGTCCTTAAACGAAGCTCTCTCCGGTTTATTGTAAAAGTAATTTAGACAATTCCATAAAACCGGCACAAATGACCAGGAGTTATAAAAGACAGGCTATATTTGACAAACTATATAATAAGTCAGTTGATAGCTGATAAATAAATCATGTTTGATAAAAATTAGCTAATAAGCATGTCATTTTAATCAAAAAATCAACATGAAAAATTAGTCAATTGCAATATTTTATAATAAATTAAAAGAAATATTTAATAATATAATATATTAATACTAAAGTAAAAAAAATAATATAGTATGTTAATTGAAGAATTTTAAATTTATKATTACATATATTATAAATTTTCGATTTGTTAAAATAAATTTTAGAAAAAAAAATCCATATTAGTTTATGATTTTAAATAATCATGATATTTAATATGAATAAAAATCAAATTGATCAACTTCACATATAGTAATTAATTAGTATTTTTTCAAAAACTATAATTTAATAATTAAATTAATTTTTTTATTAAAATATTTAACACAAAAAAAGTATTTAATATTTTAAGCAATTTACGTGGACATTATTTAGAATGTTAAATTTGTTTTTTTGATAACTAAATATATTGAATAATAATTAAAAGTGATAATAATATAAAAACAATTGATACCATAAATAATAATCCTAAATGATTGATGATTATCATTAGTGTATAATTAAAATTAAAAGTAAAATCAATTATTATTAGTAGTAATTAATTTTTATTTATTAATAATTAATCGTAATAAATAATAATTGATATTGATAAGGGGTGAAATTCCCAAAAAAAAAGTGACAAAAACATCATACAAAATCATGACTCATTTACGAATCCAAACCGCACCGCACTGCATTTTACAGTTTGCTTATAAACAACACACCACACTGCACCGTCAACACTTGTAGGCTGTAGTGACAAGCTAACACGAGCCGGAAAGAAATGCAGTTTCTCAAAGAAAGTAACGTATCCGAGAGATGATGTACTAAGAATTAGATGCATTAATTACAGACGGACACTGCATCGGTACTACATGAAGCGTTTGGATACATCAAATTCCTTCAAGAACAGGTGCAGGTCTTGTGCTCGCCGTATTTGCAGCGTCCCGCGTCGGCACACATTGTAAGTATCCTTCTAACCACCGCTCGTAATTCATCGGTGGATCCCACCCGGTGGAGTTGAATTCTTTTTGAAGTAGATAGAGTACAAGAAAGTCATTGAATATGGTGATATGGACAGGAAGGGGAAGGGAAGAAGGATCTGGGGAGCAGGGGGTTATGTCTGGTCCCAGTGGAGTGCACCCTTCATGTGGCAGAAAGCAACGGTGCTGATCTCTGGTCCCCTGCGATGGTTAATCGTCCACCACTGCACCTGGCTCAATAAAACTGAACCACCTTTTGCATACTACAATGGCAGCCTACAAGAAAATCAGACACTATAAATGTAGATTATCTTTTTTTTTTGGGTAGGAAATTAATATGGTGCCTTTGACCATGGTCTTTTTTTGTGAAGTCTCGGATATATAAGTCAAAGATTTAATAGTCAACCATTAGATTTGCACTGATTTCTCTTCAAACGTGATTAATTATTTGAAGATTAAGCTTGCCACGGGTCGGGTCTTACATAATTGTTTTTTGTTCAAAAGACTTGATATATATATATATATATATATATATATGATAGACTGATATCCTTTGATACGGTCGAATCACATATGATTTTACATTAAAATCATTTGTAGAATCACATGTGATTCATATGACTTTGGTTGTGACCTGAGGTCACCGACCATGTCGTCTGTACACTCTTGTGTTGACCGTAGTGTAAAATAATATGTGATTTTCCACCTTATTAGACCATTTTTTGTTGTTTTATTTAGTTGATGTTCTCGTTTGAAATTCCCCTCTATGCATATAGATATAGGTGAGATTTTAAAAACAAGTCAATCGATTGAAATATTTATAGAAATGTTAATGAATCATTTACAATGATTTAGATATATATATATATATATATATATATATATATATATTAACCTGGATATCCAACCTGCTATGCGAGTCGACTAATTATAGGGCAACCACCTGCTTTGCTGATAGTCCGGAGTCACCGCATTTGAACTTCCGAGTCACAAGGGGATTTTTATTTCTCCTTTGATTTGAACCTGAGACCTTCCGCTACTTTTTGACCTTATGGATTTAGATATTTATGGAAGATGATTAGAATTCATTGCGTGTAATCAACACTTTACATTAGAAAACAATTGAGATATTTATGAAACCATATATTCATTTTGACTATATGAAAGGTTGAGATTGGTTTATACTTTTTGTATTTTAAACCTCATAACTCTCAATTTTGAAAGTTATTTCATATATTTTCGAATTAATGTTTATCATTTTTCTAGCCCATTTTTTCTTCCTCCTTATTCAATTTGAAAGTTATCTTCTATCTTTAGATTTTAATATATTGATTATATTCTTTATATATTTATATTTATTATTATTTATAGAATAATAATTATATATAAGAAAAAAGACAAAAAAACACTCAATGTATTAATAAAATATTTTATGTTATATTTTTATCATTTTCATAATGATACAATAAGTATAAAAAAACTATTTTTTTACATTAATAATAATTTAATACAATTAAATAAAAGCAAAAAGAGACAAAAGGTAAAAAAGACAAAAAAGAAATGATTAAACTAGGGTGTAGGAGTGTATTCAGTATCCATGAAAATAAAAAAGGGGCAAACAGATATGTTTCAATATTTTTTTATGTCCGTTTGTTAATCTTAATCGGGCAGTTGTCAATCTTGCTTTTCTAACAAACCGAACAGGGTGAGTTTAAGAGGGTAAGAGGCTGCTTTGTCCATAAACACGACGTCGAGGCAAGGGTCGGGGACGTGAAAACTTAAATTGGGGTCAAGGTCAAGATCGAGGGATGTATTATTACAGACCCCAATACTTGTCTCGTTGCCATCCAAGTCTGATTTCAAGCTAATTAGGAGGATTTAAGGCCATTTTCTGGGGTTGGTTGGGTATAACTACGATACTTGAGGGACCATTTATGTAAAATTTGATTTTATTAAGTTGCACCGACTCAACTGAAATTGAAACATAGGGAGATCAGTCTCTAATTCGATCACCAAACAAACGGTGTCCTGCTGCGAGTCTTTCGCGCCAAAAAAGATGAGTTTGGATTCTGCCAAATCAGGTTCCAATTCGAAGAGAAGCTTCAATTCAACAAATAGTAACAAGACTGGCGGTAACGATTATAACAACAACAACAACAAGAAGAAGAAGAAGGGAGAGGGAGGCAGTGGACAAAAAACCCTAGGCATGGTTTRGGGTTCTAATTCTCGATCTTCTTCTCGTTCTTCATTTCGTAGTTCACCCTTCACCGATTTTGGCAGGTCCTTTCTCACCTCCTCTTACACACAAAACTACGCTTGTTGCAAGTGATTTTCTTTATACTGTTTCGTCGTTATGGATTATTTTTGTTGTTGTAACTTAYTGTCTACTGTCYGGAAATTAGAATCTTGGAAGGTGTATAGGTTCTTGCCCTGATGGGAGGGATTTTGAAGATAAAATTGACCCAATATTTGACTTATTTATGGAAAATCAACCATTCTGGCTTTCCTTATTATGCTGTTAGGTTACAAAAATTTAATTTTTTTTGATTGGGTATATCTATTTATAGAGTATCATAAACTTTGTTGATGCTTATCTCCAATAGTTGTTTCATATTTATTCRTCCAGTATGTTAAGGTTTATTTGGCTTTAGTTACATGGCAGTGAAGAACAAGAAACTACATGAACAATTTGATGCTGAAGCTTCTAGCTCGTCTCATGGTGGTTCTGGTTCCAAGAAACCTTTATTTTATGGGGTTTCTATTTTTGTTGATGGATACACTGTCCCTTCTAGTCAGGTTTGCATTTGTTTTGGTATTTTTATTATTAATTTCYCATTCTTCATGCCTACTGTTCCGTTTATGGAAGTGTGACTACTGTCACCGTATGTATGTGCCAGTTCTCTGGTGATTGTTGAGTATGATTACAGTGAAACACTTTCAGGAGTTGCGTGGTTACATGTTGAAGCATGGAGGTCGGTTTGAAAATTACTTTTCAAGGCAGCGTGTTACTCATATAATCTGCAGCAATCTACCCAACAGCAAACTTAAGAATTTGAGGTCCACACTTTCTCCTTTAAGCTTATTCTCTAGCTTTTTAGTATTTGAAAACAAATGGTTGTTACAATTTGTAACATATGTTATAGGTCCTTCAGTCATGGGCTCCCAGTAGTGAAACCTACATGGGTGTTGGATTCTGTTGCTGCTGATAAGTTGTTAAGCTGTAAGTTCAAATAGTTATTTTAACATTTTAAATTCCCTTACAATGTTAAAAACAAATGCTTAGGACATTTCTGGAAGAATCTGTTTCGCTGAACTTGTCATTTCATTTTGGAGAGACTGTAAGTGCTCTAGTAGATGTGCCAATACTGTTGACAGGTTTTCTATACATAATTGCTACTAAAAATATTTGGACAAGGGCATATGACTTTTGACTTTCCAATGATTCTTCTTGTTGGGTGTTGTTTGTGGGAGCTGATTTAAGTGTATATCAAAGTAAGATATGGAGTAAGGAGGTCTGAGTTATTAATTATGCTATCTTGGAAGCCTTTTTTGTGTTGAGATGTTAACCTTTGAAAAAGGATATTTGCAAAGTTGATGCTCATTCAGTGATTGATGTACTTCTAAATATGCTTTATTTCCTAGATAAAATTTTCATCTAAAACTAGTTTATTGAGTATAATTCGGCTTCCGAGCTTTTGTAAGGATGAAGATGAAGTGTTTTAAGTAACATTATCTTCTTTTGTGTGTGTAGGGGCTCCTTACCAACTTGATCAGCTAGCTAGTGAAACTAATAATCAACCGAAGCTGTCAGCGTTCCTAGCTTTGAGAAGCAACCTGGTTCCAGTTGATCCTACAAATGGCGCCATGACCTCAGATATTAATATTTCTGAAGTAAGTGATTCTGCAGAAGATATAAAGCTACCTAATCAGGAATCTGATTCTCATGTGCATAATAGTTACGATGAAGCAAAAGTTGAGGAACCAATCTGCAGTAATGATTATGAAAAGGAAGTTGCTGAAACAAATGAGGTCGTAATTGGTATGCCCCTTGCAGAAATGGAATCCAAGTCTAGTCCCTGCCAACCTTCTGCATCTGGAAGCAGCCGGTGTTCAGATTTTCAAAATATTACAAAATCATCGTCAATGGTTTCGGGATCTTCTAACAAGGGCCCTTCAACTACTGTAGACCCAAATTTTGTAGAGACTTACTTCAAGGTGAGGACTGAGGAGGGTTATGTAATTATTAATCAATTCACTGAAAATTTAGTATCTTCTATTTGTTAATCACTTTCTTATGTGATTTTCTATTCATTAATCACATTCTTTGTTTAGCTTTAAGCAAAGTTAGTATCACAAATGAGAGTACACATCGGTTTCTGTTCCACAACTTCTAGTACTATGACAGGGATCTTAACTGTGCTGGATTGGGGAGTGAATGACGCTTCCCATGTTCCCTTGTCAAAATATTAACAAGAAAACATGTAGAAGTTGTTTTAGGCAGATTCTTGTTATTGATTTGCTTCTGATTTTTTCTAAGTTTTTTTCCTACTGCCAATCATTATGTTACTCTTCGATATTCTAGTTGTTTTGGATCTCTTCTAGGCTTCTTAACTCCATGTTCTTTTCTTCATTGTTGGCAGTTTTCTTTTTGCTTCTTATGATCCCTTTCATGATAGCTTTAGGATAAATTTGTTGTCTTGCACTTGCTAAGAGGTAGGTTGTCAAACTGGTTAGACAAACATAGGAAGTACAGAATTAGTTGGTCATATTTGGAAAATTTTTGCAATTTTTTAAGCAGTGAAACTAATTAGGTTGAGGTATCCAGTACAAATAGTAAATATTTAGCATTTGGAGTATGTTAGGAAGTACTTTGTGCACAACCATACTTAGTGGCGTGGCCTTTGGTCTACTGGTGCTGAAAAATCTAAGGAATCTTGAGGTGAGGGGTCCAAAGCCTCAGAAGAGACATAATAACCATGTTTTGCTGAGCAAAAAAAGGAAATAAGAGGAACAAAAAGAAGAAATGAAGAGCATGACTATACATTATAGATTCGTTTTTTTGAAGCTTTTCTGTTGTTAAATTGTTGACATATAATGCTATTCTTATTGCACATTTGGTGTCACAGAACTCTAGACTGCACTTCATAGGTACTTGGAGAAATCGGTACCGCAAGCGCTTTCCCAGTTCATCTGATGGGTTTAGACCTTCAAGGTCCATTAGTGCTTCATCTACATGTCAGAGAAATACAGTTATTCATGTCGACATGGTAATTCCAACCTTCTTTATATGTTCTCCCATTCGCAGTCTCCAGGAATAAACTGCAAGCATTTTTCTGTTATATATATATATATAGATATGTGTGTGTGTTAGTTCCACATGCGTCAATTTAACTACATACAATATGGTAACTATCATGCTATATAGAATAGGTGGACGTTGGCTTGCACTTGTGAATTTTAAATATGTAACGATGATAATGTGCTTTCCAGGATTGTTTTTTTGTGTCGGTTGTGATCAGGAATCGCCCTGAACTGTGGGATAAGCCAGTTGCCGTATGCCATTCTGATAATCCTCGTGGTACTTCTGAAATTTCATCAGCCAACTACCCTGCTCGAGCTCATGGTTAGACTTGATTTGATATTGTTGTTTGGTTAGTCTTGTAATCTGCCAGCCCTTATGAGGACTAAGTGGTCTCTTGTATGTTTGTAGGAGTAAGGGCTGGGATCTTTGTTAGAGATGCCAAAGCACTTTGTCCTCACCTTGTTATTATTCCTTATGACTTTGAAGCTTACGAGGAGGTATTTTTTCTAGGGTCCCTTGCTATTAATATGTGGATCGAGTGGGTTGGTGTGTTTTTAATACCCTATTTAATACATTTCAGGTGGCTGATCAGTTCTATAGCATATTGCATAAGCACTGTAACAAAGTGCAGGTATACCTCCAGAGTCTGATATTGAGATTGCTTTATATTTTGGTCTTATAGGTATCAAGCTTACCATTGTTGCTGGATGCAGGCTATGAGTTGTGACGAAGCAATTTTAGATATATCCGATATGGAGGTGGATGATCCTCAGCTCTTAGTTTCATTGATACGAAAGGAGATATCTGCTACCACAGGATGCACTGCAAGTGCTGGAATATCTGGCAATATGCTTATGGCCCGCATAGCTACAAGAAGTGCCAAGCCAGATGGTCAGTGCTACCTTCCTCCTGAGAAGGTATGTCTGATCTTTATCATCTTTGGATGTTATTGTTTTGAAATTGTTGCAAGTCACTGAATTTACAATAGATTGTTTTGGTTATTGATGGATGTGGTTCTTTGAACATTTTTCTATTAATTCATCCATGTTGCTGGTGTACCATTTGTTTGGGAGTCTCCAAGTGTGTTGCCAACCTAATATCTTTCCTCTTATCAATTGAACGCAATTCTTATGTCCGACTCGGTTCCTGTTCACCGTTCTCTTTTACATTGCCCTCCTGCAGTTTTTTAATTTCTTTTACATCCACTCACTTATGTTTAGCTTCTCCTGCATCATAGTGCTCTCATGGCTTGTTGCTTTCTTCCTTTGTATATCTTCTTAATATGATTGAAACATGTCATAATATTCTAGAGGGAAAACCTATGTTGTATGACTTACATGTCAAGGATGGTGTCAATATCTTTCACACCATGACAAGGAGCCACATGTCAAATAGCAATACAACCTTTCATGAGGAGTTATGTTATTTGGTGATGTGCATGAGCTCCCATAACTGCTAAATGATTGCACACCTTCTTTTGGTTTGTATGAATCAGTTTCTGCTCAACTGAGCTTGGGGACAGATTTACTGAACCTCTTTTTTTTGTTATACCAAAATCAGCACTTCCATATTATAAATAGTTTAGCTCTAGTGTCTGGGATTTCAATTACAATTATCTAGCAATGAAGTTGCAAGGCAATGTTGTTCACCCTTCTGATCTTGAAGTATCGTGTAAAGTTTGTATGAGTCAATTGTACTTTCTGGGATTTCAGGGTGATGTCTTGGAGTCATATTATATATGTACGTATATCTGTACACAGGTCCTAAAATATATATGAATATGTTCACATGGAGGCCTTTTTTGTATATGATTATCTTTTTTTTCCTAAATCCACTTGAACTCCTTACTCCTGTGGATAGTCACGTCAAGGTAAGTTGATTTGGCATCTCACCATTCAATATCACGACTATGAGATCCGAACTGTAAAATCAGTCCTTATTCGTAAATGCTCTAAGATACATTTGTTATTTATTAGTTAGTTGGTGTTTTCTACCAACGTATAAATATATTCTAGATACATGATGTTTAATAATACTTTATCATAATTAATAATCACATGGGTACAAATCTAGTTGATTGATAATGTTTGGTTTCTGTTTTTAAAGAAGAATTTAAAATACCTTGATTGTTCTTTTAAAATGCACATCTCATTTGATTCACTGAGCGAATGCCTGTGGTGTAACCCCAACATGAATTATGGGCTACCATTAATGTGGTTATTTCAGGTGAATGATTTTTTAGAGGATCTTCCAATTAAGGCGCTTCCAGGTATTGGTCGTGCAATAGAGGAGAAATTGAAAGGGAGACATGTTAAAACTTGTGGAGAGTTGCGGATGATATCCAAGGTTTCTATGTTCTCTCAATTACTTCTTTGATGTGAAAAATGTTTCGTTAACAGCTGCCAGTAATTTCGGACATGTGATTGATACTCTTAATATTGTGACTTGTCTATTTGTGGATTGTATCACCTGTATGCTAGTTTCCAGATGTGCATATGTTAGATATGAACTATGTTCCATGAAATGCTCAAGTTGTGTTGCAGCTATCCTACTTAAAATACCTAGGAACATGATACAAACACAAATACTCAGAGTCTGGATGTCCCAGGCTCTCCTATTTCATCAACATATAATTACTAAATTTGGCTCACTGTTTTTTGTTTTTGTTTTTATGAAGTTGTACCATGCCTGGAATTATGTACATTTGTTATTTCCTATTCTAAATTTGTAGCTTCTATGTAATTTGGGTGGTTTACTTTTTTGCGTTTTCTGGCTCTTTTCAGGAATCTCTTCAAAAGGATTTTGGACAGAAAACTGGTGAGATGTTATGGAATTACTGTAGGGGGGTGGATAATCGGCTTGTTGGCATGATTCAGGTATTACAAGTAATATTGCTTTTTTGGTTAATAATTTCCTTTATAAGATTTGAAATGCATAGTGGCTGTCAAAAGGGATGTGTTCTTGACAGTGGGATCGGGAACCTTAAGGCGCCACTAATCCATGTGGTCTAGGCCACAGCCAAGCCCTCCCTATGGAGGTTGGTGTGGCCACAACAGTTTTTGCACCCAATGGGAATTGAGCCTCGGAGTAAGAGGAACTACCCTTCTTATTGACACAGGGGATTGCCACCGAGCTAAATCCTCGTGGTTAAGATGCATATCTCACATCCTTCAGACAAATGAACTGTCTACTTTTTCATGTTAGTCTCAGAACATTTCCATTTGCATCCATGATGTTTAGTGTTTCCCTGGATTCTACATTTGTTGAATTTTTTTTTTTGTCATTAAACCCTTAGACCTTGAGGGTGCCATTAGCCTGAAAAATACTCATAGGACCTCTTTGATATAACAATGATGAACAAGGTTAGTGAAGTTGATTTATTTATAATTTACAAATGTACACTATGAAATCATTCTAATGCTTACTTCATGATATATATATATATATATATATATGTGTGTGTGTGTGTGTGTGTGTGTATCGATCAATTCCAATTCTTTCTCTTTCTCTTGTTTCTTTTCCAATCGAGATGCTTCGTTAGCAAAACTAGGATGAAGTTTGAGCCAGAAGACCCCGATTTAAGATGTCATTTACAATACAGTAGGAATGAAGGTTATCTTTTTATTAGGATAATTGAACACATCTGGAGCAATGTAACGGCTATTGGTTATATTACTAGGCCATCCACTTAGTAAATTAAGTGGTGCTTGATGCTTGATACATTGGGCCTGTAACACTGAGGCTAGCTACGGATATATTGTTTTGTCTTTTGGGATTGTTTATGCTGATTTACATTGCATTACCATGAAACCACAGAGGTGAACACACTGAAATTTTCCATACTAATGGCCAAATCCGACACAAATCTATGTGAATGCCACTGTAACAACTGGAGCAGTTGAAAGTGGTCTCATTTGGTTAAGAGGATTCCATGAACTTATTCAATGTATGCGTGGCTAGTTAATAATGAACACATAGATGGGGGTTACTCGTGACTGGTTGGTCAACTGAAATACAGTATCTTCACTTGTAGGAGGTATATTGTTCATCTGTCTTATCCTTGTTGTCAGACAAGCTATAACTAGTCTTCATTCTAGGCAGCTCAGCTGGCATTTAGAATGTTGTGCATCTATGTTGGACTTTGGTTGAAGCCTTTTACATCCGTATTACCAACTTCACAATATTACTCCCGTTAAAAGTTCAAATTTACTTCATCTGTCCCAACTACTGCAATATCTGACTTCTATGATCACTAAAATGTTTTGACCAGCTAGTCTTCTGCAGCGTCCTGGCTTTTAACTAACATCTTTATTAATGTGGATGACATCATTCATCAGATATTTTTCTCTCTTCTTCTTGGAGAGGGCTGGGGGATGATGGTCTACTTGTATGCCAAATCTGTTAAATATGTTTTTTAGTGATATAATAATGTGGGCGAATAGTTCTTTTTCTTGAAGAACTTGCTAAATCAGGTAGTTTTGCTTTCAATGTGTGTCATCTCAAAATGGAGATGTTGCACTTGTTATGGAGGGGAGGGAGTATTCTTGGACATCGATTGTAAATGATTCAGCAAATCATATAGAGCACATTCATAATGGTATAGATGTTTATGCAGATTGATTCTTCTATTTAAGCTGGCTCTTGTTGATCTACATATTTCTTGCTTTCTGAGTCATTTCTTTTTGCAGGAGAGCAAGTCTGTAGGTGCTGAAGTAAATTGGGGTGTAAGGTTCAGAGACATGAAAGATGTTAGTAGATCAATTCTGCCAATTTCCTTCTTCCTGAAAGTTCAGACTTCCTTCTTTCTGAAGTTCATATCTGTCACCAAAGTTCTTTAAAGTCTACATGTTAATAGAATTATGATGAGATGGAGACATGGAGTACTTATTTGTGGGATTTCAGATTCGTCTGTAAATATGCTTTGCGCAGAACTCATTTTGAATATGTGAAAGTTGATTTATGAGAAGAAGAAATATTTTGAACAGATGCCAACAGAAGGATGTGCATATTGCTTAAAACGTTGAGAAAAACGAAAGGATCATTTAATATGTCTAGTAACTCATAGTCAAATGGCTTATCTAATTTTTGATAGAGGATTGATATAGAAAAAGAAATGGTCCTGAATATTAGCATTTTCTGATTTCAGTGCCAACATTTTCTTCTGAGCCTTTGCAAGGAGGTCTCTTTGCGTCTACATGGATGTGGAGTACTAGGACGGACTTTTACGCTCAAGGTTTGTTCCTTTAATATTCTTGTTGCATGATGACCATAAAAACATATAGCTCATTTCTCTTTGGTTTCTTGTAATTAAATCAAACTTGATGCTAGTATGGTGTTTTAGATATATAGAAAACATATGAAACCGTCGTAAAACCACAACTTGGGGACAAGAAATGATTCTTCTATCTTGCACTTATTTGAGAACAATGACTCTTGAACATGATCATGTAGGTTAAGAAGAGAAAGACTGATGAAGAGCCAGTAAAGTATATGGGCTGTGGGGACTGTGACAACCTGAGTCATTCATTGACGGTAGTTACTGATTGATCCCATCTTTTGCATATTTGACTTCGATGTTCTCATTTGAGTGAATGGTGTTTCATCAGGTTCCAATGGCTACTGATGACGTGAATGTTCTCCAGAGGATAACTAAACAACTCTTCAGTCATTTTCATATTGGTAAGATAATTTGGCAAACTTATTCTTCTTTTATGATCATGGTGCTAGAGAGATGTAAATGTGTTACTCTAGAAAATGGCTTGGTGTATTTGTATAAGCTTCAACTTCCTGTTGCATTTTCTTGGGATGCTTCTGTTATTCTATGACGTGTGACATAGGATTTAATAGCTGAAAGCTTGAACCTAGATCTCCCAGTTGCCGTTGAGAAGTTTTACTTGCAGAACTGGATGCTGCATCTGGGGCATTATTCAGTATAGTTGCAAGGTTTATAAAAGTACTGAACTATTATAATGAAATAACTTTTGGGAAAACTAGGTTAATCAATGAGCTAATTTGGTCGTAAAAACTAGGTTAATACATTTTTATGTTTGGTGCATTTCTTCAGCAAACATTTTTCTGAAGATAGCTTCATAAGTTCCATCCAATTCACCCGATAACTGGTGTTTTGTGATGTATATATCATTGTTATCTTAGTATTTTGTGGAAAACTATGATAGGTATCATTTCTTCTGATCATTCTTGTGCAGACGTCATAGACATACGGGGAATTGGCCTGCAGGTTACAAAACTTGAAAGTGCAGACAATTTTAAGCAAGGTATTTATGCAGTAGCATTTAGCCATGGGCAGAGTACACTATTTTACCTTATTTGTGACTGAGGATTAACTTTTTGGTGGAGTCATCCTTCTTAAGCAGAACGAACATTTTAGACTCGACTGTTGGTTGAAAGTCATAAATAATTTTCTTTATTTAATCATAGCTCTATCTTTCTCTCAGTTTATTCTCAGTGTTTTCTTATCATGTGATAATTCTGAAGGGAATGAGAGGAGCTCTATTCGCTCTTGGCTTTCATCTGCTAGAGAAGGACATGAAGTCTCTAGTTCATCTAGAGAGAGGAGAAATCAAGGTATTGTTGTTTTTCCCTTTGTGAATGTGTTAGAGAACATCAAAACTTGACCCTGGAGAGATGTAATTAAGATGTCGTCGTATTTTATCATGATCAAAGACTTGGTTCGTGTTGTCATCTAATACTTGAGAAGTTCGATATGCCTGTTATCCTACTGTCACCTGCAGTTAAGATCTCTTGAGATATCTTATTTCAATTAGTTTAATAGTCCACAGATGAACAAATGCTATTTTTAACTTCTTAGACTGTAAGCTTGCTGACGACGTATATATTATAGACATAAAGGAGCAGATTGGTGATCACCTTTATCCGTCAAGAAGTAATTCATCTGTCAGTGCTAATTTGTTCAATCGGGAAGCCAACCGCAGTTCAGATGTCCCACCGTTGAGTGAACTTGATTTAGAAGTTCTTGAGAGTCTTCCTCCTGAAATTCTTTCTGAAATGAATGACTTGTACGGTGGAAAATTGAAGGGCTTTATATTAAAACGTAAATTTGAAGATGTTGGTGTTGGCACTTCATCCACTTTGTCCGGAAACGCTGAAGGTAAATTGTGAACCCACCCATGTTACTATTGCAGACTATACCTAATTTAAGTTTCTAACATACATGTGGGCTTTTTTAAGGGGTTAGAGAACATTTTCGACCAGAATTAGTATATAATGTTGCTGCTGTTGCTTCAACTTCACAAAATGTTGGTGTGATGCCATCATCTTTGAGTCAAATAGATGCATCAGTGTTGCAACAACTCCCCGAGGAAATTAGAGATGACATACTTGAGGTTCTTCCTGCGCACAGGAATCTGGAAACCGTGTCAAATAACGAGGCTGAACCAAGGGATTGTAGTTCAAGCAACCAGCTCTGGGTTGGAAACCCACCACAGTGGGTTGAGAAATTCAAATCCAGTGATGGTCAGATATTGAGATTTTTATCAGAGACGTATAGTGAATTGGGGTCATCGTGCAATTTATCTTCAGTATTACTAAGAAGTGTTTCTGCAGTATGTATTGGTGAAAGTAACGGTGAGTGCGTTGATGAGATTAGTTGCTTATATGAGTTTCTAAAACAATATATAGATCTGAAAGTTGAATCAGACCTTGAGGAGATACACACATGTTTTCGTCTTTTAAGAAGGTACACATCTGAAATATACAGTTGCATACTTTTTTTTTTGTATTTGATTGCTGCATCATCTCATTGGTTTCGGCATCAGATTGAGTGGCAAGTCGGAACTTCTATTACAAGTGTACAACAAAACCCTTACACACCTTCAGGTAATGTGTTTCTGAGGAAAATGTAAATTTTTTTGGCACTGAGAGCTTTTTTGTTTGTTCTTACAAGTACCTTTTTTAATGGATTTCTAGGAGTCCGTCAGCGAAAAATATGGTGGAACTCTCCAAATCTAAGCATGTAAATATAATGTGGAGCATAACATGATGCAACTTTGGACAAAGTGAACGATGGTTCAAAGGCTACTGGCACCTGGTGATTATTCTTTTCTTTCTCATATATGTTCTTTTTCCTCTTTTACCTTCATAATACTCACTAGTGTATATAAAAAGTGATATTTACTTATTTGACCCATATCTGATATAGATAATCTAGATTCTTATCCTTGTAATTTTTTTTAATGACAAGTTCCTGTTTGGATAGCGTTTTGTTATATTATATAGAAGGTTGGTACTAATTGGTTGTCTAGGACATGGATTCAGAGTTTGATCTTCCTCTAGAGTTCAAGCATTGGGTCACCCAGAAAGAGGCATCATACGTTCTTCAAGAATGATACAAGTGGTGGTGTTTGTCGGAAGGTTGCAATTGAAGTCAAAGGGGAAAACAAAGATACACACACATATAGGGTTGGGTTCCGGTGAGGATGGAAGTTATGGTGTGAAGGGTAAGAAGGGATATCCGCCCTTACATCAATTCTAATTGAAGAACAACACTAATGCGGTGCACCGAGATGCACCGGATCAGTTCATGTGATAAGCGGTATTCATGGGGTGGGGGTGAATAAGGGTCCAGACCCCTTCTTAGGCTTCTTATCTTAACTTCTATTCTCACATGATTTTTCGTCTATATATATATATATATATATATATATATATATATATATATACGGTGGAGGTTCAAACGAGAACCCCTGTGATTTATGAGAACGTGAGAACAATCTAATAACCTTAAACTTTTTTAATTAATAAATTAACTTTTATTATATATAAATAATTTAATAAGGGAAATAATGTAATTAAGTAATTTTTATAATTTTTATTTTATTTTAATTAACCATAATTATCCTATCACGTTTCCATGTTTTACTCTTGTTAGTTTTCTTCTTCTCCATATCACACCCATATTATATGATTACACCAAAAATTTAACATATCAACCAAAACGATAACCCATGTATAACGGTGATTATCACACCCATATCACACCAAAAATTTAACTTATCAACTAAAACGATAACCCAAGTGATGTATAACGGTGATTATCACACCCATATTACATGATTACACCAAAATTTTTAATTATCAACCAAAACGATAACCCAAGTGATGTATAACGGTGATTATCACACCCATATTACATGATTACACCGAAAAATTTAACTTATTAACCAAAACGATAACCCAAGTGATGTATAACGGTGATTATCATACCCATCTCACATGATTATCACACCCATATCACATGATTACACTGAAAAATTTAACTTATCAACCAAAACGATAACCTAAGTGATGTATAACGGTGATTATCACACCCATCTCACATGATTATCACATCCATATCACATGATTATACCAAAAATTAAACTTATCAACCAAAACGATAACCCAAGTGATGTATAACGGTGATTATCACATATCTCTAGAGTCAATAATTTTATATGAGGAACTACTGAACTCAATCACTTGCTGCCGTTACTCTTCAGTTTTCTGTTGAGGTCTATCCTGTAGAGGTACTCAAATTGGATCAGTGATCGATTCTAGGTTTCGTCGTAAACCTAATTGGTTACTTCCAATTACGTAAATCAATAGTTCAAACCGCACTCAAAGGTAGGGCATTTCCCATTTTTATAGGAACTTCTGTACCAGAAACAATGGTATCTCCAATTATATCCATGGTTTGGTTAGTTTATTTCTTCTCCCTAAAATCCTATTTCAGCCGTATTTCTAATTAGAATAAATAAATAGGATTTGGTTTGTTTATAATTATCTTTAACTATGTTAAATATGTTTTATATATATATATATATATATATATATATATATATATATAATGTCATTTTTTCCCTTTCCTTGTAAGATAAGGGCGGCGGTGCTCGGTTCGATCTATTTCTTTATCTCCGCATGAATCGTATGTTTGTAACAATATGGACAGAATTTTAGCAACTCCAATCGATTAGGCGTATTGTGTCGGTTCTTTTGAGAATGAGTCGTCACTACTCTCGTACGTTTCAAAAACTTGTTTGTAAGCTATTGTTGTTCAAGCATCATACAGGTGGAGTTCCATCTAGCTGAAAAATCAAGACATAAATAACTTTTCTCTTCCAATTCAAGCAACTCCCCAAGTTCTCTACTATAAATTTATTCAACCTAGATGGAGAACCCCTCAGCCACTTAATGCAATCCATAATCTTCTTACCTAATGAATATGCTAATTTCAAACATCCTAGACAACCAAATTCAAAACGTGAGCAATGCGTCTTGTATGTATGTACTTGGCCCTAGTGGAACAACCCAAGACACCAACATGTTTTTCAAGAACCAATGGTAACATCGTTGCTTGAGGCATTGTCAATTATGATGATAAATATTTTTGACTCCCCATTCAAGCAAACGACTCTTTAGGGCTTTAGCTGTACATTCTCCCCTTATGTGAATATATTGGTACAAATGAGATGACTTTTTATCCAGTTTCCATTCTTCATCAATAAAATGTGCAAGAGCCAGTGATGCACATGTAATTAATTTTTTAAACAGATGCCAAGTGTCGGTAGTCAAAGTGATGCCTTGCGTGCTTGACTTAAACAATTTCTTAAGATTCGTCTTCTTCAAATTATATGCCAAATGTATCGCTATATTAACTATCCATCTAGAGGGGATCTTAAATCTAATGCATGCAGTCACAACAAACTCCTTAAAATACTTCCCTTCAACAAACCTAAATGGAAGTTCATCTATTATAAGTATCTTAGCCGATGCCTTTCAAACAAAATGGAACTCCACAAATATGATGCTTCGAACTGCAATAACTTACAAAAAAGTTTTTTTAAAACATATGAGAGTAGTGACAACTCGTTGACTTTGGGTTTAGGTAATTTGTGCCTTTATACTTTGATTGGTTATATGTTGAGAGCTTGCTGATCTTTAAGACCTTTTATGAGATGACAATTAGAATTTATGGCTCTCTTTATGTCACCTCCAATTCTTTTTTATCTATGATTTTTTATTTGAGTTGCATATTTGCTGATATGTTACTATCTAAGTTTGCTATTGAAAACGTATATCTATTTTCCTTTAATTTTAATCAACTTGAGTTGTAATATTTACTTATATTTTGTTGCTGACTACCTTTGGGTTTTTGATTTATGAACATGCAATGGTTGATAAAATGAAAGAGAAGTTTAGTAAATATTGCGGTGATCTATATAAGATGAATTTTATCATCTTTTTTGTCAACATATTGGACCCCAGAGACAAGGTTGAGTACATACAAGTCCAACTTAATCAAACGTATGGTGACAACTAAGGTAAGTCATGTTTTGAGAAGGTAAAATCTAAACTAAATGTGTTATTTGAAGTTTATGTGTCAACATATTCTGAACCTTATACTACTGAGATGCCTCCTCACCCGTTCAATGTGAGAATGTTCCTGTTGGAAGGGTACAAGCTAGATTAAAAAGTCAATTAAAAAAACAAAAGATGAAAAGTGGGGCCTTACTCAACAAAAAGAGTGAACTTGATGATACAAACAATGTTGATATTTTAAGATAGTGGAAGGTTAATAGTGAAATGTTTCCTATCCTTTCAAAAGTGGCCAGAGAAATCATTGTTCCAATTTCCAGTGTGGCATTTGAATCAATTTTTAGTACTAGTATCTTATAGATAGTAGAAGTCCTTATATGTACATAAGATTGGCTAAAAGGCCTTAGGTAGACAATTGCACTTGAAGAAAACATAGATGATATTGAAAAGTTTGAGAAATGTACGACAGTAATTATGTATTTTTAGTATTCCTTTTCAACTTATAGTAGTATATAGTTGAATTAGTGTATTTATATCATTTTTAATTTGCTTTTATATATGTAAAAATGGCAAATATGCTTTGCTCGTGACAATGAGGATTCTATTTCAATAGTTGATGTACATGATGCAATATGTCATATATTGCATCAACCCGAACCTTGCCCCGATTAAACCTGAAGTCCGACCCGATTAAACTCGAAGCTCGACAAAGCCCAAAACCTGAAACTCGAAACCCTACACACCCAATTTTGATATTCGCACGCTATATGTCATACTCGAAACCCGATCGGGTTTTGTGTTTTCTACTCCAATCGACCCATGCTCACCCCTATCTGTAATTTGAATCTTTAATGAAGGGTTGAGTGGTAGTTTTTAGGAGAATGTGGAATGGGGACGGAGGTGAAACCAATGTGTGATTTGAACTTTGTAGAAAAGGGTCTGAAAACGTGATCTTTACAGTGATGGTGGATAGTGGAGGGGATGTTGTGGGAAATGACGTGGGTTGCGAGAATGGGATGTTGTCGGAGAGTTATGAAGATGGAATGGGTTTTTTTTGAAGTATATAATATTTATATACGACAAATGCAACAGATAAACTCACACACCCTCCTCACCTATAGTGAGGTTTGAACCCCTGACCTCCTAGAAGGCCAAGGGCTACGATACCGCTAGGCCAAATGCCCTTTGGTATGATGGAATGGGTTCTAAGTGCACTTGGAACAAATCTATAAAATTTTCTAACATACCTTTTCTATTATCCATGTAAACATTTGGTTTTTTATTTTATGTCATATCATCTATTGAACATATAATTGAAACTTTAAATAAATATAAAGTTTGTCTCAGACCCTAAAATGATAGTTTTGAAAGTTTGTTTATTAAAATAGAAATTGGTTTATAGTTGATAACATTTTTATGCAATTTTTCCATTAAAAAAACAATTACTTTTATTTGCTTACGTGGCTTGAACGTGATGTGGAATAATGACAAATCATTCTGATCACGTGGCATAAATAAAATATTTATTTTCATTTTTTTAAAATAATTTTCGCACTATCCCTTTTGATTATTCATATTCCGCCTAAATTGTGTTTTTCATCCATCTTTTTAGAAAATCATTCAGAAATCTTACACTCTTATTAAATTGTATACAAATTAAATATTCTAGAGTAACTTATTTTTTTTAAAGAGTAAATAACAATTTTGGCCCGTGTGATTGTTACTCAGGGGTTGTTTGTTTACCTCTTATTAATTCCATTAAGAGACAACCTCTGAATCGTTAAGAGGTGAATTTTGTTTGGCAAAAAATGTCTGTTTCTTAATGGTTCTAAAACTCTTTGAATAATTTTGTATCATGAATCTCCCTTAATCATTAAGAGCTCTAATTTCATTGTACACAATTACCAAACAATTATATTTCATTTTGCACTATATCATGAGAGCCTCTTAATCATTCTGCATCAAATCATTTAGCATTGCCAAACAGCCCCTCAATGTCAAGTTTGATCCATTTTTTTAAACTAATTACAATTTTTGTCCTTTTCCATTTTTTCTATTTGATTCATAGAGTAAATTACAATTTTAGTCCATGTGATTTGTTTTTTTATTTTTTATTTTTGTCTTTCTTACCATTCCATTATTATATCCATTATTATATTAATTAACTAATGATAATTTTAACAAAAAATACATTAAAATAAGTATTATTATATAATTTACACCTTTAAAAAGTTTTACTGGTACCTTTAAATGGATATAAGTATTGAATGTTTTTAAATTTTTATGCAATTTATCCAATATATATCTGTAAATCCGTTTACACTAATCCAAAAGAAAACATTTCATATTTTAAGCTGGATTTAAGAAATATATCATTTTTTTCTATTTATGTAAGATGAAAATCGAAATTTAACTATTCTATTAATAGAAAATGTATCGTTTTCAAATATATTTCATTTAATTAAATGTTTTTTTATTAACCTGGATATCCAACCCGCTATGCGAGCCGACTAACCCTAGGGCGACCACCTGCTTTGCAGATAGCTCGGAGTCACCGTATTTGAACCTTCGTGGCCACAAATGGATTTTTATTCCTCCTTAGATTTGAACCTGAGACCTTCCTGGTACTTTTGACCTTTGGAGCCAAGTTCAAACCAATCAGACACCACCCTTAAATGTTTATTAATGTGTATGAAATATAAATTTTATAATATAACTTTTTTTTTTCAAAATATCAACTTAAACTTATGGTAATGAAAAATAAATACAAATCAACAACCACAGAATTTCATATACTCAATCTTTAGTAATACGTAGTATAGTTTTAATAGTTTTAGGGCCTGTTTGTTTTTTAAAATTTTCCTCTTAATTTTCTTTTATGTCTGAATCGGTCAGACATATAGACTTTCAGATCGTTTGTTTTTTCCCCAAATTAAGAGCTGAATTCATAATGTTTCTTCTGAATTTTTAAGTGGTAACTCTAGCCCTTAATACCTCTTATTTGTTTATCCGTCTCCTTACGTCGCTCTCATCCGCCTCCTTGATGATTATAGGTCACAATCGACGTTATAGAGTGTTGAAAAATAGGTTCCAACACTCAACACAAACAATTCATAAAAAATTTCATGAAATGTTGGATAAAATGATGGAGTTTGCAAAAGAGATCATAGTTCCTACATCATTCAATCCTAATCCAGACATCTCTGGGAATAATAGAAGGTTACGACGAATTTTTAAGGTAAATAATAATTCGATAATAGTTGTATAACTTTCCTAACTAAATTTATTTTGGCTATTGAGCTTTAATGTAGGGAGCAATTGGCGCCTTGGATGGAACTTTAATACATGCTATCGTCCCTATTAAAGAGCAACATTTATATAGAGGACGAGGAAATGGTGAATGCTATCAAAATGTTCTGGCAATTTGTGATTTCAACATGGTTTTTACATTTGTTGTTGCCGGATGGAAGGAATTGCACATGATTCTAAAATTTTGTCTGAAGCTTTAACAGATGGTGATATTGGATTTCCATTTCCTCTTCAAGTATACTATTGATTTTACAGGTAATATATTTGCTATATTCATTTGAACAAGCATTTTATTTATTGTTTTCAGATAAATATTACCTATGTGATGCTGCGTATACAAATACTCGAGGATWTATGGCGCCGTATCGTAATGTTAGATATTGGCTCGGAGATTTTCATCGTCGACGAGCAATGAACAAGTATGAAAAGTTTAATCATTCTCATGCAAAACTTAGAAATGTTATTAAATATTCTTATGGCGTCCTGAAAGCACGTTTTCTAATATTAAAAAGAATGGCACCATTTACACTTGAGGTTCAAAGAGACGTTGTTATTGCATGTTTTGCGGTTCACAACTTCATACGGAAGGAAGGTTTAAGTGATGAGCTATTTTCTGAGTATGATCAAACCAACGAACAAGGGAACGATGACGAGGATGAGGCTGAAGAGATTCAATCGCATGGGAGTGCCGCTGACCAAACATATATGGCTAGTTTAAGAGAAGAAATTGCGACACAATTAATGTAAAATGAATATTGATTCTAGTTGTTATGAGACTTTATTCTTGTTTTCTATTGTGTGTTGAATCAATTGACGTATTTCAATTGAATTTTTGAATGTGTTAAAAATATATTACAAATGGTTTAAATGATTGGATATTTCAGTTAAATTTAATTGAAATGAATTGATTCAATTTTCAGACTTCAGAAGTTTGTCAGTTTACAAAAACAAACAGTCTTATTGATTCAGATTTCAGATTTCAGACTTCAGACGTAAAACAAACAGTCTGACTGATTCAGATTTCAGATTTCAGACGTAAAAACAAACAATCTGACTGATTCAGATTTCAGACTTCAGCACCACCTCTTCAAATTCAAAAGTGAATTCAGACTTCAGACTTCAGCACCTCTTATAAAACAAACACGACCTTAGTATAAAACAATGAGATTGTAGTTAGTGTAAAAATTGTAAAAAGTATAGTTTTAATAGTTTTAAAATATAGTTTACTCAATTTCATATATTCAGTTTCATTTTTGGTATAAAATATGAAGTTGTGTGGTTATTAATTGGTTACTTGTTTTATCAGTATGATAAATTTAAGTTGATATAAAAAATTAATAGTTATATTATAAAGTTTTTTATTTGATAAGCATTAAAAAAACATTATATTAAATGAAATATCTGAAAGTGATGCATTTTTTATTAATAGAATAGATAAATTTTGATTTACTTCTTACATAAATAAAAAAAAACTATACATTTTCTGAAGCCAACTTAAAATATAATACGTTTATTGTTTTTTGGATTAGTGTAGACGGATTTATAAATATATATTGGATGAATTGCATAAAAAATTAAAAATATTTAATACTTAACTTATTTTACAGATACCGATGTAATCTATACTATATTGTAAAGTATTTGGCAAAAATTATGAATTAAAAACCATTTTTATGCATGAAGTACTATTTATTGATGCATATTACTTAAAATTTAAAATTACAAGTAAATTATACGTAAGTACAACTTATTAAAGCTTCATGTTTGAATTCATGTAACTAACTGCAGATAAAAATAATTGAATAGAGGATAAATATCTCATTTTAAATAAAAAAAATTAGGATAATCATTGAATTCTAACAAAATACTTGATCATTATCTTTATAAAAAATTATATTATTAAATCAAAATAAAATTCTGAATTAAAAAAATACACACATTAAAAAAAGAATCTATACTATATTATAAAACATTTGACAAAAACTCTTAAAAACCATTTTTTATGCATGAAGTCTTGTTTATTGATGCGTATTACTTAAAATTCAAAATTACAAGTAAATTGTACGTAAGTACAACTTATTAAAGCTTCATGTTTGAATTCGTGTAACTAACTGCAGATAAATATAATTRAATAGAGGATAAATATCTCATTTTAAATATAAAAAGCTAAAAAAAATTAGGATAATCATTGACTTCTAACAAAATACTTGATCATTATCTTTATAAAAAATTATATTATTAAATCAAAATAAATTTTGAATTAAAAAAACACACATAAAAAAAAGAAACTTTAAATAGTTAGTTTGGTATTGATATTAATTTTTTTATGATATCTTCATATTTATATTTTATTCAAAAATAAAAACATTATTTTTTTTATCAAAACCACATAAAACCGACATCGATTAAGACAAAAAAAAAGAAATAAAATGAAACATTAAATTCGAAATGTATCTCGCTACATTGTGCGAGTACCCTTCTAGTTTATAAAATAATATATATATATATATATATATAATATTTTTAGTTACAATTATAATTAATTAATATAATAAGGGGTATAAAATGGCTGGAAAGAAAAAAAAAAACCCATCGTGTAATTTACTCTATGATCAAATAAAACAAAAAAAGAAAGAAAAATACAAAAAGGTTAAGCAACCTAATTAACTATAGTTAGTCTGGTTAAACTAAACGGTGAAGTTTTATGAGCTATTTGAAATTGGTGAAGATTATGATGTATGAACTATCTAAACGTATTTATAAAAGTTTAATAAACATGTTTGAATACCTACAATTCAATAATTATTTGTATTTAAGAAAATGAATATATTGACAGTAAGTTGGATTTTGAACAAACTTTATATCAAAAATAAGTTTCACGCACACCTTGAGTTCGTACACTGTGTTTTGATATAAACTTGGGCAAAGCCTTGCTATGAATTATTTATGTTGGATTTCAATGTTGAATCTACATAGGTTGAAACAAATATGATGGAGATGAGTTTTGAAAGTATAACATAAACCATAAAGTGATTTGGTCGAAATTGATGTTCTCGTTGTTGCTGGAACTTGTAAAAATCATAGTAAATCACTCTTAACTCAGATTTAAGCTTATAATAGTTTTGGGAAAACGTTAGGATGTCTTCTACATTTGATCTCTTTTTGAGCATGAGCTGATTTGGGTTGTAGGTAGCTCAAAAATCGAGTTTAACAGATCTGATATGTTTTATGATGTGAATATATAATCAATCTTCAAATATTCACATAAACTTGATCTTAAATCCGTTTGGAACGATTCTTAATAGGTTGGAAAGGTAAAAGGGATGTCTAGATATTTGGTTTAGAGTGTTTATATATATATATATATATATATATATATATATATATAGATTTGATGATCACATATTGTTTTGTATAGGTCGGAAGAAGATTGTGCAAGTTGGTTGAAAACTAGGTTTAACTTAATCTAGCACGGTGCGTTCTAGTAGTCTTAAAACTGGGTACACGCCAATGCATGTATTTTACATAACTGATTCATTTCTCTTATATTTAAATATGTAGTTAAAAATGCATGATTTAAATGAGTGTTGTGAAATGTGGTTATTTACTTCCTTTAACGTACAAAGTAAGTTTTTAGGTGAAAACTAGCATGCTAAATTATTATGAGAAACTATGTGGAATATGGTTTGATGTTTTGAAATGTGTTGTTTATGAAGCATGCTATTGATTAAAATTTTGGTGAAATAAACTTTATATAAATGAGGTACTGTGAGCTATTTGTTTGCTCACCGACGTGGTGAATTTAGATACTGATCTGGCGACTTAGGCACCCCTTTTGTTGCGTTCATATTGGGGTCGTTCCCTTTACAATTAGATGGGTTGCTCCCATTTGGTGTTTATGGAGTACCGTGCATTTATCATGCTAAATAATTGGCGAACAGGCATAGTGTTTATATATATAAAAGATATAACATGCACATGGTGATTATGCCTAAATTAGCTTAATTGAAAAGTGGTCTGTTGAATAGTGCTCCTTCACTAATTCCAATTCATGTTGTGGGTCACCCCCACGTGGTGTGATGGTTGTTGCCTCATTTTGAAATTTATAGCCACATCTTTTATTGATTCGATTAAAGTAATGTGTTGGTTTGCATATTACCTATGTTTACAAATAATATATGTTTTGGAATTCTTGGATCAGTTTTGATTTTTGGTGTAACGTTTTATTATATAAACTCTTGAATTCACCAGATATGAAGGCTGCTTAATTTTTATTTTTTGATGTGTATCCCAAGATCAAAGATCATATGGTACTATTGATGGTGTAACCATTGATAGGTAATATTATTAGTTGATACAATGTCTATGACCATCGCTTATGACCGAAGATTAGTTCATCATAGTATTCGGTAGATTTAATATCAACACATTTGATGTATGTTTGTAAGTAGTGGTTACTGTATGCGGTGCTAATGCACGCTTTTGGTTTTTGGATTTTTTAGCGTATATGTAAATATAATTTACAGTATATAAAACAGGCAAAATGACGAATTTATGAATGGGTTATGCCGAAATTTTGGTAGATTTGCTAATAAAAAAAGCAGGGTGTTACAAGTATGTTTAATATATAATGTCAAATCAAATTTTTTTTCTAAAAACAGATAGGATATATTTCTTTTCAAGATAAATAATTTTTTGTAAAAGCATAACGATTCTTACCTTGTTAAAAAACAATACATTTTTAGCATGTTTTTTTTTTTTAATTTTAACGAGATAAATTATAATTTACAAATCTTCTTAATATTGTCATGTTAGACATTTATGAGAGTATGCCATATGATAGGGGTAAGCCAAGGAGGACGTGAGATGAGTGGTTGAAGATGGACATGTCAGCCTTAGGGGCTGTTCGGGTTATTTTCCATTAAGTCATGTATGGATAAAAATGTTTGTATTGATAAATTTGTCTGTATGATATTTGATAAGTTATTTTTCGGTTGTTTTGCTGAATAAACAATCTAAATGGTGAAAATGACTCTTTTACCCTTTGTACCATCTTAATACCATCAATAACATATAAACTCAAAGGAACAAACTATATAAACCCCCAACATATTTTCTGAATGTGTTCTTATTCTTCATACAAATAGATTAAAAACAAAAAAATTAATAAAGTTTAGGGGTGCTCGTTCATTTACTGGAGATTGAAGAAACTTTCATCAAGAAGGCAAATCGAGCATTACGGTCGTTTAGGGGTTTGGTTCAGGTGATGCAAACCTGCATCGTGGATCTAAAATCAAATGAAAACCCTAAAACTAACAGCTAGAACCTTATCTGGAAATTGAAGAAACTCTGGTCTCATCTGGAAATCGAAACAAAAACCTCATCTAGGTGGTGATTTCATGATTTACAGGTTTGGGGTATGTGTTGGGGTCGATTTCATGATTTTTACGTCTAGGTTGTACTCGTTGGATTTCACGACCGCCGCTTGATGCCCCTCAAACTTCCTCCACGCCAACAGTGAGTGAGTCCCATCCACCACCATCCTTCATTTTCACCTTCTCTATAGTACCCTCTAACCTCGCCTCCGGTGTACTAATCCTTCTCGAAAACATTTCAGAAGAAGGTGAAAGGGAAGATTGGAAAAGAAGGAGGAGCATCGATCGTTTTTTTTTTCTTTTTTGTTGTCTCTCCATGCCTGGAAGAGAAAAAAGGAAGATTGGGAAAATGGGGGCTGAATGTAAACGACTCTCCTTTTCCAGCTTACTGAATCAACCACTTATTCATCTATTAAGCCATAACCGAACAACCATATATGGCTTACCGAATAAGCCATATATTCCACTCAACCCATTAAGCCACTTCCGAACAACCCCTTAGACATTTATGAGAGTATGCCATCTGATAGGAATTTTTTCCTCCCTTCCATTTTGCTCACACTATTTCAGAATCCGAGGTTTTTACAGAAACAACGATTCAATCCTTCGGAGTAGAGGTAATGTTGCATACATCTCTCCCTGCCCCTAATCCCTACTTTCGAACAGAATATACACTAAAATCGTTTCGTTGAGTTTCACTAGATGGACCAAATGCATGTTAGGTGTGGACTACAACTCATGTTACTTAAAACAAATTATAACAACAGTTAATGAGACTTTGAACTTTGAAACCTTGCTTCAACGTCAATTGCTTGCCACTTTGCCGAACCATCGTTTTTTTTAATTCTATTAAGTTATTCAATTTCATCGTCAGCTTACTTCATCTTAACTATAACGTTTTTAAATATAACACATAATTCTTGGTTTTATTAGAATGTTGAAGGACGATTGAATTTTCTATAAAACAAATTTTGTTGTTTTATACGATTTGGGAGTTGGGTCCACTTAGTCAATTATCAGGAAACACAATTACAAAGAAGAAGACAGGCCTATGTATTCGCATGCAATAACCTGAACTTTAGGGATGAGACAAGAATATGATGATAATTTAAGTAATGATATAATTGATATTTTGAAATTATGCATTTTTGTGCAAAGCAACGAGATATATCTTCATTTTAATGTTTTGTTTTATTTTTTTTGTCTCTATTGATGTAATATGGTATATATATAGTTTTAATAAAGATAATGTTTTTACTTTTGAATAAAAATATATTTGAAAATATAAAAATTTGAAAAAAATTATTGATATTAATATCAAATTAACTATTTAAAAGTTCTCATTTTTTGTACAATTTCTTTAATTCAATTTTTTATTATAATTTAATTTATGTCTAATAGCGAAGTAATTTATTTTTGGGTTTAACAATATAATTTTTTATAGAGATAGATTCTTTTAGAACTTAATGATTATCCTAATTATATTTTGAACTTTTTATATTTAAAAAACAAGATATTTATTATGTATTTGATTATGTTTATCTGCAATTAGTTATATGAATTCAAAAGAGAGCTATAATAAGTTGTACTTATGCAGTTACTTGTAATCTTAAATTTTAAGTAATATGCATATGTATAAAAAATAGTTTTTAAGAGTTTTTGTCAAATGCTTTATAATATAGTATAAATATGTTTTTATGTTTTTTTATTATCAGGGTTTTTATATTATGTTTATTATGGATTTGGTCAATGTGGTATTCAAATTGTCATAACTTTGATCCTTCTAACTAAATGGTTATTATTATTTTGCTAACTCAGTTAAATCAAGAGTCATTTTAGTATTTTTGTATCTTTTTTCTATTAAAAAAGGTATATATATATATCTATACTATCTTATAAAGCATTTGGCTAAAACTCTTAAAAACTCTTAAACTCTTAAAAACTCTTAAACCTATTCATCCCTATCCGATTTCATCCCATATCTGAATTCGTCTAACTAATTGCAGATAAACACAATCAAATATAGAATAAATATCTCATTTTAAATATAAAAAATCTAAAATATAATTAGGATAATCATTGAGTTCTAACATAATACTTTATTATTATATTTATAAAATGTTAT
>NC_037529.1:63085088-63087725 GCF_001531365.2 Cynara cardunculus var. scolymus
GGATAAATATCTCATTTTAAATATAAAAAATCTAAAATATAATTAGGATAATCATTGAGTTCTAACATAATACTTATTTATTATCTTTATAAAATGTTATATTATTAAACTAAAAATAAATTATTTCATTATTAAACTTAAATTAAATTATAAAAAATTAATCTATACTATATTATAAAGTATTTGACAAAAACTCTTAAAAACTACTTTTTATGCGTAAAATACTGTTTATTAATGCATATTACTAAAACTCAAGATTACAAGTAGATTGTGCGTAACTACAACTTATTAAAGCTCCATATCTGAATTCGTGTAACTAATTGTAGATAAACACAATCAAATACAAGATAAACATCTCATTTTAAAATATAAAAAATCTAAGATATAATTAGAATAATTATCGAGTTCCAACAAAATAAATAATTATTATAAAGTCTATGTCCCAAAATCTAACAAAAACAATCTAAACAACTAAACTTGCCTCAAATCTCAAACCAAGGTTATAAATACCCTAAACGGCTCTTTGGCCTCAGCGGGTGACAACCAGTCTCAGAGATCGCAGAGGTAGACTTAGATATTTAGAGAATTTTTACTAAATTATAAACATATAAACCAATCCATGTAAATCTATTGGAATATCAAATCAAAAATTGTTTTAACTCAACGTCCTAACTTAGCCAGCCATGAAGGCGGCGATAGAAATGAAAGATATAAACGGCAAGAACAAAGAACTTACAAAAAGCTTAGACCTCTGTCGGCAAGCTTGTTCGTCTTATTTCTTTTATTCACCACACTGAATTACAATACTGGAAATAAAGGAGAAGACTTAATGCTAACTTCAGAAAACTCTGATTCTAAAGGAGAGACATGCCTCTCTATTAATACTAAAGGAAAAGTCCTATTTAGGACAGCTGTTTGAGGACAGCTGGTTACACAGAAAAGATTCCTGCTTTATAAAAGCAAAAGAGTCTTTTGGAAAAAGAAATTTCAACTTTATAAAAGTTGTCGGCTACTAAGGCCGAAAGTAGCACCAAAGTCAAAAAGCTAATAAAGCAAAAGCATGGCTACTTACTTTGCTTTATAGAGTCTTTGAGAGATTCTAAAGCTTCTTCAATGGAGATAACTAGCTCTTCGGAGCCTTCAACGCTTTGAGCATCCTGCTGGAGATCAGAGTTCATGGAACTATCGGAAGGTTGAACAACATGTTGATGTAGATCCTTCTTCATGTTCTCTATAAAGAGATCAACAATCTCATCCTTGGATAACGTACCAGCGTATTTCTGGGATAGTTGTTGGAATGGACTTGGAATATCCGAACTAGCAGAGGTCGCCTGGCGATCTTCAAATTCTTTCTGATAATGTTGAATTTTCTTGGTGATGGTTTCATAGAGATCAGCTCCTTCAATGGACGAGGAATTGGGACAAATACGATCAAGCTTTTCCCAGTATTTTGAAAGTCCTTGCCGTTTGAGACAAGGGATCATATAATGATCATAGCCAAATATTGGCTTCCATTTCCAAATCCATGGAATACCAAATTCTATAAAGAAAAGGCAAACATTTCTACTATCTATCTGATAGAGATTTTTACAGTCATTGACTGTTGGAGAATATAACATCCAATCCTTAATATAGGATTTCATATGATCGGGAAAAATGGAAGAACTAGTTCCAAAATTTTTCCACCAAGAGAAAAACCAATTAGGAATTGGGGAATGGAAACAATTTTCACAAATTTTCAAGAACCAAGAATGTCTTTTGTTCTCGTTATCATAAAGTAGAACTTTAGATAAGCCATGGATATAATCCCAGTAATTGAACTTAAAATTGCATTTATGAGCAGGTGAAAACCACTCTCGCTCAGCAAGAGGGGAAAATCCCCATTCTTCAAAAGATATGATCTTTTTGATAATCATTTTAGAAAAATTAAAATTTCCTTGTATCTCATCTCTACTATTAGAAGAATGATGAGTTATTTCAACAGATTTTGTGGAAATAAGCAAGCCTTCATAAAATTGGCGTTGTCTTAAAGAACCGTGAACAAAAGATGTCTTATTAAGATATCTTTGAAGAATAAAATCAGGATTATCCTTCCATTGAAGATCTTTTTCTTCTAAAAGAAGTATAACTTCTGTTTCTCCAGTTTCCTGAAATTGAGAATTAGAGGAATCTTCCTTACTAATATTGGCAAAAGAATTTGCAGCCGCTAAAGATTCTTTAGCCTTCTGTTCCTTCTGTTCCTTAATATGATTAAGGTATGCAATCACAAGAGGATGATCCTCTGGGAGACTATCCAAAAAATCTGGAGTCTCTTTTGCCTTATCATGTGATAAGTCTGAAGCTATCAGCTTTTGTTTACCCATCTGGGCAATTACATTCTGACCTCTTCCTCTATTAGAGGGATGTCTGCCACCGCGGCCTCTTCCATGGGAAGTACTGCCACCTCCTCTATAAGAGGAGTAAGAGCTGTAAGAGCTCATGCAACGTTCATTTGAATGATCTCCACGATACCTAAACATCAAGAAAGATATTCACGAGTTAAGAAATCAGGTAAATGATTATCTTTACCTTTGATATGCTGAATATTAAAATCAAAAGGAGCAAGATGAGCTTGCCATCTGGCAAACATCTGCTTAG
>NC_037529.1:63087825-63104153 GCF_001531365.2 Cynara cardunculus var. scolymus
TCGCTGGAACTGAAATTACAGATACATAAATACATCGAAAGGAAAAAGGGATTATCAACAAATCAATGAGAGAGAGGATCAACAGCTTACAAGACAACGTCTAAGTCTGAAAGGCTTATCTTCAGATCTCTGGATTAGAAGACTTCAGGGTTCCCGTGGATATCCTATGCAGACAAATATAGAGTCTGAAGAGACAATCTTCAGAGTTAATCTTCAGAGTTATTTCAATAGAAGACCCGAAGATCCCTTAAGTAAAATCTGAAGACAATGTCTGAAGACCTTGAGTTCATAGTTATTTTAACTCTGAATGAAAGGATGAAGCTGATCCTTTAACAAACTATTAGCGATAGAGATTATTCCAATTTTATAGGATCTAGTTTCATTGTTTATCTTTTTTATTAATTTTTTATATGGATAGGATTATTGTTCTTTTCAATAATGATTCATTCAATCATTCAAGTATTGTAAGCAGATTGCTTTGCACTTTTCTGTCTTCAATAAAGATCAAAACCTTTGATTGCCCATACTCTATTTGTTCTTACTTTATTCTTATTATTCTTGATGCACAGGAACTTTCAATTAGTATCAAAGCCAACGACCTTCGAATCCAATTCCATATTGTCATATCGATCTCATTATATCAAGATGTCAAAAGAGTATGTCAGCATTGGATCATAGACCAAGCCTTCTACACTGTTTGTAAGAGAATATCATCAATAGAGGTTCTGTATGATCTAGTTCTTAGCGAATATCGATGAAGACTTATGTATTCTATTCGAAATGGGCCCATTGAACCCTTCATTAAAATTCATGTTGTTGCAAGAACAGAAAACACTCTTGCAATCCCTGCATCAAGGATCAGAAAGGATCCAAACATGTACAATGCAGAGGAAAAAAAAGCTAAAATTGACAGAAGGGCACTCACTCTTCTCACCATGGCTCTACCCATTACCCAATGAGATCTTCAACAGGGTAGATAACCTGACCTCTACAAAAGCTATGTGGGATGAAGTTGAGTCCCAAATGCAAGAAGGTGAAAGAGTTATGCAAAATAAGGTAAGCATATGCATAGGAGCCTATGAGGGCTTTAATGCAAGGGAATTTGAATCTCTCTCTCTCTCTCTGAAACTTATGAAAGATTTAATGACCTTCTCAATGACTTGATAAGAAATGGTGTGTAAAAGTTTAACTCTAAAATCAATAACAAAATTTTGAAAAATCTCATACCAGAATGGGATACTTTTGCTGATAATCTTTTAACAAAAAATATGGCGAAGAAAAGTATTCACGATATCTTTGGCATACTTAAGCAACATGAATAAAAAGACATTGAGAGAATGTTTGAAAAGAAAAGGTTTATGATTTCTTAGCCCTTATCTCTGAGAGAAAGTACAAAACAAGCTCCAAGAGAGCCTCAAAGCTGATACAAAATCCTAGAGGTAGACCCATTCATCCGGCTCAAAAGGAGATGACTCTGATCTAGAGTTAAAGAATTTGCTCACCAAGGCCTTCAACAAAAAGTTTGCCAAAAAGAAGTCATTCCAAATCTGGTGACTACTTCAAGAAGGGAAATGGTGAGAGGAAGCATGGATCCGAGAAGAAGATGAAAAGAAGAGAAGAGAGCAAGAAGATAGAGGAGGAAGAAGCCCCTAGATGCTTCAATTGTAGGAAGGTTGGGCATCTTGCCAGGGAGTGTAGATTCAAGAAGTCAAGGGACTTTGACTACTACTCCAAGAAGCAGCATCTGACCAAGAAGAAGGAGCAAGGACTAGTGCTTATGGTTGAAGAAGAAAACTGGCTTGAATGGTCCTCTTTAGATGAACAGACTACTTACTATGTAAGGTTATGCTTCATGGCATCTTTAGTGGAAGAAGGGATTTCAGGATCTAAATCAGGGGAGGTACAAATACTTGACTCTGAACTTGTTACTAAACTAAAATCAATGGACTCTGAATTTGGGGGCCTTAAAAATAGACTCAAAGGAGAAAGAATATTGGTCAACAAATTCAGAGAAGAAAAAGAAAGTTATAGACAGAATTATTTGCATGCTGAAAAGCAAAACGAAGATTTGGAAAATGTAATAACCATTTTATCTGGAAAAATATTTGAATTGAAAAAGGATTTTGAAAATATCAAAGTAAAGAATGAGGTCTTAAGAGTTTAATATGAATTTATCTCTAAAGAAAGAATTGACTTGTATAAAAAGATTGAGGTATTAAAGAAATTGAACTTCAAAAAAGGTCAAACTGAACAAACTCTGAAGATGGGATTAGGATTATATGAGAACTCTGTTTTGAAAAAGGTACCTACAAAACTCTATGACTTCTCTACAATGTGAGGGTCTCAAAATCTTTTTTGAAAATAATACTACAAGAAAGACTTCTGAAAATCTTGTGGAAAGAATCCCTCTTGGACATTTTTTTATTAAGTCTGAATTCACCTCTAAAGAAGAACTCAAATGTGAAGGTTCATCTGAAAAAACTATCATTCAAAGTTCTGAAAAGAGCTTTAAAATGGACTTGGGTTGACTATTCTGAACTCAATAAGAGTTATGAGAATAAAGAACCACAATTTTCATATAAGGACTATGAGTTCTCTAGACAATATTCAAAATCTAAACTCAAGTCTGAAATTAAAAACCCAGAGATAGTTCAAATCTCTAAATTACCTATTCAGAGTAATAACACCTCTGAATCCAACTCTGAAAAGGTTTCCCAAACTTCCTTATAAAACTTGGAGACTCAAAGCTTAAAATCAACCAATTTTTCTGAATTCATAGAGGATATGACTCAGGTCAAATTTGATCAAATGAAGAATGAGCGTGAAAACCAACATTAAATCTGAATGTGACAAAGTTTCTTCAAAACCAAAAGTTAAGGAAACTAAACCTTCAGTTGTTCCCATCTCTGACTTTCACACCAGAACCAAATTCTTTGAAAAGGGTGAGACTTCAGGTTGTAAAAGCAAATCAGATTGAAACATAAAATCTTGAGATCTAAAATATCTAATTCAAAGTCTTCATCTTGTTCAAATAATGGGAAGAGGCCTTTAAGCAAGAAAGTTAAGAAAATGGAAAGAGGAATGAAGAAAAAAAGAAGTCTATAGTTTTTTACAATTTTAAGTCTATTAATTCTTTGAAAACTTTGAACAATAGTACTTTTGCTTCTAAGAATATTATGGTCATAATTCTTTCAAGTGTATGTGTGTTAAGATGATTTATATGCTTAAGAAACATATTCATTGTACTCATTGTGGTTAAAGCTCTTTCAAACCAAATTGGGTCAAAAAGAACAGATTCTCTTCACAAAACTCATTCCACTCTAAGAGTAAATCCAAATCTAAAAAGACTTTCAAGCCCACAAGAAACCTTAACAAAATGAACAAAAATCATACTCTAGACTTCAATATGCCATTCGACAAGCCAATAATGAAGTGGCAAATAAAAACCTACACTGAAATAATTCAAGCTAAATCTGGAAAGAGGATAATCAAAGTCTGGAAACCAAAAGTTATATCCTCCATTAACCCCAAGGGACCTATTTACAAATGGCTACCTAAAACCAAGTGATCTCTTGTTGCAGGTCTGTCATGTGTAGATTTTGGATTCTGGATGCTCAAGACACATGACAGAATACAAACAGTTGTTGACCAACTTCAAAGAAAAACATGGCGGCCCTGTTAACTTTGGAAACAATCAGAAGGGGTTTGTAAAAGGATATGGAATGCTTACCAATGGAACTGTCACAATTATGAAAGTGATGTATGTTGAAGGATTAAAACATAACCTCTTTAGCATTAGCCAATTCTGTGACAATGTAACCGTCACAATTATCAAGGTTGAATCATCATGTAAATATCCTCTTGAGATGTTACATATGGACCTCTGTGGACCCATGAGAGTTGAGAGTGGAAAGAAGTATATCTTGGTGATGGTTGATGAATACTCAAGATATACATGGGTGGAGTTTCTAAGGCAGAAATCTGATGCTCCACAAATCATTATTGCATTCATCAAGAGGATCCATGTTTTTCTACATCTTCTTGTGCAAAAGATAAGTGATAATGGCACATAATTCAAAAATGATGCTCTTTAGAGTTTCCTATCTTCTGTGGGAATATCTCATAATTTTTCTGTTGTTAAAAATCCTCAACAAAAAGGGATTGTGGAAAGAAAGAACAGAACTCTGGTGGAAGCTTCCAGGACCATGCTTGCCCATGCTAATCTTCCAATGTTTCTATGGGCTAAAGCAATATCAACAACATGTTTCACTTAGAATAGATCTATTATAAACAAGAGGTTTTCTAAAACTCCCTATGGAATAATCAATAAGAGAAAACCTAACATCAAATTTCTTCATGTTTTTTGTTGCAAATGCTATGTGCTAAATGATAGAACTAACCTTGAAATTTTTGACAAGAAAGCTTTTGACGACATCTTTGTTGGTTATTCACTTAACTCAAAAGCCTTAAGAGTTTATATCAAATCTTCCAGAATTATTGTGGAGAGCATCAATGTCAGCTTTGATGAAGGTGGACAGACTTCTAAACATATCAGTTCAAGACTCAATATTCAAAAGGAGGATGCCTCAAAGACTAAGGATTCTAACTCTAAATATAATAATTTTGAGTTATACTTTTTAGAGACTTGTTTGATGTGTCTGTGGAAATTTTTGCAGACTTTCAAAATCTAAACACATCTAGAGTGGTTGATGGAGCAGACTCAAGCTCAGAACAAGCCACATCAAACACAAGCATGTCAAGACCCACAGAGACTGTTGTGTCTTCCTCAAATGAGCCAAATTCATCTACCTTAAAAACCCCCATGCCTAACTCTGAACCAGCAAGTTCAGAGTTACAATCTTTAGAGATGCCTGCAGTTGAGGGGAAGCAACAAAGTGGAGAGAGTCCTATTATAATTGATAAGAATGATTGCTAGAACAATAAAGAAACAACTCATCCCCTTTCTAATTCATACAGATGGACCAAAGATCATCCATTACATCAAGTGATTGCAGAAGTGTTTGAAGGAGTGCAAACAAGATCAGCCACAACTAATGAGTGTTGTTTGTCAATTTCCTTAGTACAATTGAATCTAAAAAGGCTTCAGATGCATCACAAGACCCTGATTGGGTTCTTGATATGGAAGATGAACTTAACCAATTTGAAAGAAACTAAGTCTGGAGACTCATTCCAAGGCCAAAGGGTAAATCTTGAGTTAGGAATGTGTCTGAGAATTCTGAGGGAGAGAATCTTGTGTTGAGGAATTTCCCTGAGGGAACATCTATGGGCCACGGAAGAGGCCAGGGAAGGGGAATCCTGAATACTTAAATAAAATCCAGAAATTACGGCAACAATAGAAACAAGGAGCCGAGGAAGAGGGAGAGGTATCAAGTAGAAAAATCATATTGAATGTGAGATGTCAATACAACAAAGCTCAACGTTAGGTCATGGACGGGGCATAACAAGGGGTTGAGGTCATGCTCACAACCCGGGTATATTACTCAGGAAATGTTAGCGGCCGAATTGGTGAAATTCCAGAACAATCTGGTATCTCTGCTGGGGCGTTCTACTCAACATAATCCATAAATGGTGATGAATCTGAATCTTTATGAAGAAGCTGGGGCAAGTACACCTGTGACAACCACATTTGTACCGCCTACCTCATCATCAGTATCAAAAGGAGGCGATATTAAGATGTTTCTTGCATGTAAGCCTTCTACTATTATGGTGAGCATGATTTGGTTAAGGTCGTGTGTTGGCTTAAAGAAACAGAGTTAATCTTAAAGACCAGTAAGAGTGTGAAAGGAGATAAAGTGATTTTTGTTGTATCGAGATTGCGATTGAGTGCATTGTACTGGTGAGAAATTATGATGAGTTCAGATCTGAATATTCTGGATACAATGTCTTGGGAGGATTTTGTTACAAAGTTTAAAGCACGATATTGTCCTGAAGCTGTGATACGAAAGCTAGAGGACGATTTCTTACGATTAGAGCAAGGAAATATGATGGTGCGTCAATATACCGAGAGATTCATGGAACAGTCCCGATTTGCTAGGCGTATGTTGCTACTGAAGGCAGAAAAGTGAGAAAGTGTATCTGAGGTGTGGAACCCAACCTCAGAAAGTATGTAATTTCCAGAAATCTGGTTACGTTTCAAGCAGCGGTTGATGCTACGGAAATTCTGGAGCAAGATAACAATCATCAACCACAATAGAGAATTGCGGAGAAGAGGAAAGGGGATGAAATAGTGGCTGATTTTTGTAGACCTAAGTTTGTTGGAACCCAAAATCATTCAACACAAAGATTTACTAATAGATAGTATGCTCGATGTAATAGGGTACATCAAGGGGAATGTAACACTGACCCACGAAGGTGTTACAAATGTCAAGAATTAGGTCATCTGGCCAAAGATTTTCGAGCGGTACGACTATGTTTTACGTGTAATTCTCCCTATCATATTCGAAATGATTGTTCACAAGCTAAAGGACAGGGATCTGGTTATGTAACGCCCCCAGAACCCCGTAGCATGATATTGTCCGCTTTGACTAACCTGCCCGCTATACCACAAAGCAGTAGTCGCACGGTTTTGTTTCTGGCAGCCGCACAACGCAAGCCCCAAAACCGGTCATGCTAGGATGAGGTATCCACACCCTTATAAGGAGTGCTTTGTTCACCTCACCAACCGATGTGGGACGGGATGTTACAGGTTATTCTTGGGGCAATCCACCCAATCTGGGGCCAATGGTTAACTAAAATATTCCTAGTGTCGTGGAGAGGTAAATCATGGAGGGAGACGACAACGAGAGGATGAGCTTTCCAAATGACGAAGGGCGAAGATGAAGAAACTCGAAAGTGGTGATAGGTACATTCCTTATAAATTCAATATGTGTCAAAGTCTTATTCAATTCAGGTGCAAATCATTCATTCATGTCACCTTCATTTGTCAGATGTATGTATATAAAGTATAAGGTGTTAGATAATGCTTTGAGGGTAGAAACATCAAACGATAGTGAAGTCTCGATTAAGGAAGTCTTTGATGATTGTATTATAGCAGTAGAGGGGTGTGATGTACCCATTCAATTATTTCCTATGTCGTTGTGGGAATTTGATGTAATAGTATATATGGATTGGTTGGCTAAAAACCAAGCCAGCATAATCTATAATAAGAAAATAATTCATATAGATTTACCAGGGAAGGGACCAGTTTCCAGAAGTATTCCCAGAAGACTTGACAAGTTTACCTCCTGATCGATCGACAGAGTTTCAGATCGAATTGATATTGGGAGCCGCGCCAGTTGCTCGTTCACCATATAGATAGCTCTGTCCGAAGGAGTTAATGTCACAGTTGAAAGAATTGCTCGACAATTTTTTTATTTTACCAAGTACATCTCCTTGTGGTGCACCGATATTGTTTGTAAAGAAGAAAGACGAATCGATAAGGATGTGTATCAATTACCGTGAGTTGAATAAGTTGACAATCAAAAACAAGTATCCACTCCCAAGAATTGATGATTTATTTGATCAATTGATTGAGGATAATTACTTTTGAAGATTGACTTAAGATCCGGTTATCATCAACTAAATATACGAGAAGATGATGTGTTGAAAATGGCATTTTGTACACGCTATGGTCACTACGTGTTCCTAGTAATGTCGTTTGGACTTACAAATGCACCAGCGATATTCATGAACATGATGAATAGGGTGTGCCATCCATATCTCGATAAATTTATTATTGGTTTTATTGATGATATATTGATATACTCTCAATCTGAGGAAGAACACGCGAACCATTTGCGTCTGCTTTTAGAGTTATTGATGCGAGAGAAATTGTATGCAAAGATGTCGAAATGTGAGTTCCGGCTACGAGAAGTCCAATTTCTAGGCCACGACATTTCTGATGCAGGTTTTAAACTAGATCTACTAATAGAAGCCATCGAGAAGTGGGAAGCACCGCAAACGCCAACAGAAATCCGGAGTTTCTTTGGATTGACAGGCTATTATCGAAAGTTTATACATGACTTTTCTCGTATTGCTACACTGTTGACCAGACTGACGAAAAAGAATTTGAAATTAGAGTGGAAAAAGATACAAGTCGAAGCCTTCCAAATGTTGAAAGATAAGTTATGCAGCACGAAGATTCTATCCTTACCAGACTGTACGGAAGATTTTGTGGTCTATAGTGATGCTTTGAATTGGGTTTGGATTGCATGTTGATGCAATGTGGAAAGGTTATCGCTTATGCCTCGAGGAAGTTAAAAGATCATGAAAAGAAATATCCTACTCACGACATGGAGCTGGAAGCCGTAATCTTTGCTTTGAAGATCTGGAGACATTAACTATATGGAACTAAGTGTCAAATTTTTACCGATCATAAAAGTTTGCAGCATTTGTTCCATCAGCGAGAATTGAATATGCACCAAAGGCGATGGTTGGAATTGGTTAGTGATTATGATTGTGAGATCTTGTATCATCCAGGCAAGGCTAATGTGGTAGCTGACGCGTTGAGCCGTAAAGAAAAAGGGTGATACGATTAAAGCTACGGCCTTAAGGGTGGAATTGTTACTGAGCAATCACGAGGAATTACAAAGTTTTCAAAGTGAAGTGTGAAAGAAGATAAGATCAAGCAAGAGCAACTCGGTGATCTATTGACTGAGTTAGTAAAAGACAGTCGAGAATTGTTGTGTTTTAGAAATAGAGTCTAGGTGCCAATCTCATAGAGTAATATTGAGCGAAGCTCATAAATCTCGTTTTCCATTCACCTGGGTACGAATAAAATGTATCGAGATGTGAAAAAATTATACTAGTGGCCGGGAATGAGAAATATATAGCAAGACATGTTGAGCAGTGTATGACTTGCCTACAAGTGAAGATAGAGGATCAGCGACTCTAGAATAAGTTGCAGTTGTTAGGAATTCTAGTTTGGAAATGAGATCACATTATTATGGATTTCATAACCAAGCTACCTAGAACACCGAAAGGCTTTGATGCTATATGGGTTTTAGTGGATCGATTATCTAAGTCTGCTCATTTCTTACTAAAGAAAGAATCGTATTCTATGGATCGACTAGCGAAAATGTATATTGATGAAGTGGTAACATGTCACGGTGTTCCATTGTTGATTATTTCTAATGGAAACACTCAATTCACATCTATGTTTTAGAAGAGTTTCCAAAGAGAAATGGGTTCACAGATAAAGTTAAATATGGCTTATCATCCGTAGATCGATGGACAAAGTGAATAAACGATCTAGAAGCTCGAAGATATGCTACGGGCATGTGTTATTGATTTTGGAAGATCGTGGGATAGCCATTTACCTATGATTGAGTTTGCCTATAACAATAGTTATCATTCAAGTATTTAGGCAGCACCTTTTGAAGTATTCTACGAACGAAAGTGTCGAACAATGTTGTGTTGGAACGAAGTGGGCAAGATCCAATTGGTTGGACCTAATATAGTTCAGCTGACGACGGATAAGATTAATCAAATTCGTGAACGAATGAAAGTAGTCCAAGATCGGCAGAAAAGTTACACTGATAAGCATCGTAAGTCGATTGAGTTTCAAATTGGTGATGGGATAATATTAAAAGTATCACCCTGGAAATGAGTTGTCCGTTTTAGAAATAAAGGTAAGTTGAGTCCAAGGTACATTGGACCGTTCTCTATCATTGAACGAGTCGAAGAAGTGGCGTGCAAACTAGAACTTCCTATAGAGTTAAGTGATATTCATAACACTTCTCATGTATCAAATCTAAGGAAGTGTCTAGCAAATCCAGAAGAAGCTGTGCCACTACCAAAAATCAAAATTGATGAAAAGTTGTGTTTTGAAGAGACTCATGAAGCCATTACCGACTTCAAAGTAAAAACGTTGATAAATAAAGAGATTAGACTAGTGAAAGTGCAATGGCGATATCATAAGAGGCCAGGAGCCACCTCGGAACCCGAGTCTGAGATGAGAGGATATTGTAATGTTCGGTTTTAGATTTATATTGATCGGGTTTCGAAATTAATAACGACGAAAAGTTCAGGGGTAAAATATTATAGTTGATGGAAGGTGAGGGACCAAAGGTGAAGTAATGGTCACCTACTTGTGTTATAAAATGTTTGGTCCAATAGCATGAATAGATTTTTGGTTTTCAGTAAGGTATTCATGTGGGGGGGGGAGGTAGGGTGCATGCCCATGCACCGCCTTACACCTCCTCTCCTTAGAATATATATATATATATATATATATATATAGGGGTCTAATCAAATGAGAACTAGATAGTTTGTGGTAACTGTGAGGTCCAATATGAGTTGATCATTTTGAATAATTAATGTTATTTACTAAAATAAAATAAAGGGTAAATTGGTAAATATATATTATAAAAACACCTAAATCGAAACCTAAATCCTTTCATCTTCTTCCAAAAACCACACCACCGCCTGCATATGTATATACACTCACACCAACATCCTTTCATCTTCAAATTACCTTCAAAACAAATAAAAATCAAAGAAAGATCACAGGTCATAGAAAATAATCAAAGCATTTGAATCCATGGATGCTTCTTTCGATCACCATGAACTTGGCTTAGCTTCCTTGAAAATCGGACTTAAACTCGATGAAGAAGGTGAGTATCCAGAAAAAGTTTTCGATTACGCCAATAAATCTTTAAAAATCTTGGATGAAATCGACAATGGTTTGTCTTTACCACTTGGTATGAACTTACAATTGTTGGGTTCTGCTTGTTATTGCTTAAATAGGTTTAATGAAAGTTTAGGGTATCTTAATAGAGCCAATAGGATATTGGGAAAACTAGAGGAAACTATATGTGATAATGATTTCAAAATCAAACATGTTTTACATGTTGTTCATCTTAATTTGGCAAACACCAAGAATGCAATGGGTAGAAGAGAAAATGCAATTGGTAATTTAAAAAAATGTTTAGAGATTAAAGAGGTTACATTAGAGAAAGACAGTGGAGAGCTCGGAAATGCGTATCAGGAATGGCGGAAGCTTTCGTTGCACTTTTGACCTTTAACGAAGCGTTGCCATATTGTATGAAAGCCATCGAGATTCACAAGATTCAATTAGGAAGTAATTCTGTTGAAGTTCCACATGATAGACGGTTATTTGGTGTTATTTAAACCGGATTAGAAGAGCACGGGAAGGCGTTGAAACAGAACCAATTATCCCAAAAAGTTTTGAAGAACTGGGTTCGTACTTCTGACTTGCTTCGTGCTGAGATAGATGCAACCAATATGCAAATAGCGTTAGGTAAGTTTGATGAAGCGATCAATACGTTAAAGGGTGTGGTTTTGCTGACGGATAAAGAGAGTGAAGAACGAGCTATGATTTTTGTATCGATCGCAAAAGCGTTGTGTAATCAAGAAAAGTTCCAAGAGATGAAACGGTGTTTACAGATGGCTTGTGGGATTCTAGATAAGAAAGAAAAGTCGTCACCTTTAGAAGTATCTGAAGCGTATATGGAGATATCGATTCAGTATGTGACAATGAACGAATTCAAGACTGCAATTTCTTTGTTAAAAAGAGCACAAGCGATGCTTGAAAAGATATCAGAAGAGCAACATTCAGTCGGACGTGCTTCAGCTAGAATTGGATGGCTACTTTTGTTAACGGGTAAGGTGCAAGAATCGGTGTCGTATTTGGAAGATGCAACTGAAAGATTGAAGAAAATTTTTGGTTCTAAGCATTTTGGAGTTTGATATGTGTATAATAATTTGGGTAAAGCATATCTAGAACTCGATAGGCCGCAATCCGCAGCACAAGCTTTTGCATTGGCAAAGGATATTATGGACACTTCTCTTTGGGTCATTTACATGATTTGATTCAAGCTGAAAGCAACCTACAATGAAGATCTAGACAACATGTCCAAACATTATCCGGTAAATACAACCCTGCTTATATTATAGTTGACATATTGTGGCAAGGTCTTTATGGAAACAACCACTCTATTCTTGAGGTAGCGTTTTACGAAATATATTACAGTGTGTACTTTCGATGTTTTTCAAGGTGTATCACAATGTATTTTTGTTATTTTATAAAGTGTATCATAGTGTATCAGGTAATGTTATTTTATGAACTGTATCACAATATGCATTTTCATTATTTTCCTTGTTTTATAAAGGTGTATCACAATGGATTTGATTTTGTTTTAAGGTTTGAGTTGGTATCATAGTTGGTATCACAATGATATCACAGTATATCACAATGGGTATCACATGTGTATCTTTGTGATTACTTGGTACCTGCCGGAATAATGTTCACCGGAGGCCGGAGATTGGAGGTCGGAGAGAGGAGGTCGGAAAGAGGAGTTTTTTAAAAATACCTAAAATGCCCTCTAATTATAATTTTAACTCAAACTACCATAATTACTAATTTTCTTATTTATCCGTTGACTTGTGGTTGGGATTAGACCTCACAGTTACCACAAACTAATCAGTTCTCCCTTGAATGGGCCCCTATATATATATATATATATATATATATATATATATATATATATATATATACTAGTTNTATATATACTAGTTGTGTACCCGCGCAATGCGGCGGGAGCTATGAATTTTAACGATTTTAAAGTTTCACTGGTTTTATTAGAGAATATTTTACGATGATATAAGTTACACTTGATTTAGGCAAGTAGTTATCGACAATTTTTGATACTTACCGTTTAGGTTTTGAAGCTTCTGACCACTGCACCTCGTAAAAGGGCACGACCCCCTTGACTCTGACATTCAGTGATCCCGGGTGCTAATTAACTTATACAAAAGTGCTTTCCGCCGCTCTTAGTTCGTATCACAACTTAACTATAACCCCTTTAGTCTTGTGTAAATCTTGACCAAACGGCCAATGATTACTAAATTAAACAATGGTCTCATGTTAGACATAGTGAATGTAGAAAATATTTGAACTTCAACTAAAAAAGAAATCGGATATTTTTCGATTACATAATAACGATAACTGAGTGTTTAGAAGCTCAGATCTCCTAAACCCATCAATTGGCACAAACCATTGAACGGTTGGCTTTGCATTATTGCATACACATTGTGCCGATACGATCAGCGATCTCATCCCACGAGTGACTATCGATTTCGATTCCACTCTGCAAGCTCTTCCCATGAGTAACTATCTATTCCGACTTGTGGACTCGCATGAGAATGTCCGTAACAGTAGATATTTGCTTCTGTGGCGGCAGTGGCAGCGGAGATAGCTAGATGAGAGTAGACTTTAAAGTTGGGAGTTTGGCCAGTAAATGTTGAAAAATTTCTTTAAACTGAGAAGCATCTGTAAAATAATAGCCTCGATCATGGCCACTATATACCACAAATGTTGAGATATACCTTAGAAGTAGTGTAAGCATCCATTCCTCGGGTCATAACAGCAGCAGAAACCACCATATCAACAGATGAATAGCAAATAAGCCAATACATTCAAAGTTTGGCAAAGACTCCACATGACCAAAGGAGCAGAGGTCTGATCTGTTTAGGCAATTACATAAGTCAGTCTAAACCAGAACAAGAAAGAAACAGTGAACCATTTTCCAAAACACAACCCTCCCACCAAAATTAGACTATACACCAAGACAGCTGCACAAGATTGTAAAGGATATATTGGCCAATATTGAGACTTATATTAATACCACAACACCACAACATATTGGCCAAACTGTGCAATATTTATTCCATCACCTCAAATCATTCACAGTCCCAATCACCTCAAATCATTCCCAATACACTGCCATAAAATATATATGATATGTGATGAAAAAAATGGTAATATTTAACAAAGAAAAAATTGAAACATTTTTGAGGTGATATGTTGTTTTTTTGTTATTTGAGTTTGCAAACCCTGCGAAAGTCTTTAAGACCAAACCTATGTCATGGTCAACAAACCAAAATAATAGATAAGCAAATGCAAGTCACCAACTCAAAAAATCTGTACATTATGCTTACAGTATAAAAATATGCAAATAATTTCAGTCTAAGACAACCATCCATATCTGTGGTGAAATCAATCATAAAAAGGGTAAACTTGAAATTGATTATTACACAAACAATTAATTCCAAACACGCTTGATAGTGTTAATCCAAATTTTCGTTTTGAAAAATCACATTGATTAGTCAACAGCCGGGTTTTTTGTATAGTTTTTCATATTCAATAATTATTGATACTGTAATAACCATTTATATAGAAAACTAAAACTAAGAAGCAATCGATACAGAAAAGGCAAATTTAGAAAAATGGAACTAACCGATTTCAGTAGCAATCAATAGAAAAACCAATTCCAACCAAATCACAAAGAGAGGCCGTTTTCAGTGTGGAAAGGAGCAGGACTGAAAAATGTGTTGGGTCTGTGAAGAAACAATTAGCAGGGTAATTGAATAATAACAATGAAAGGGGATAAGTAACAGGAAAATAAAATGTTCCAAGATTTCCAAATCTAAGAACAAATACAAAATTGATACATAAAAATTAAATCGGTATAGAAAAGTGGCATAAAATAAAAAATGACCATCTTCATCAATGTGTAAGATATGCTACACACATGACGCAGGAATAAAGTTGTGCATATATACCACAAGCTGGGAGTCCATAAGACTACTTTATAGGCACACCAGCATGTTGGCAGAGACCACGAATCTTACCTGGTAAGGGCAAAGGCAAGGATCGGGAGTCTTACTCGGTAAGTGTGGCAACGAATCTTACCATGATTAACATTTACCGGGTAAATTGTTGCATATGATACTGTTTTGATGGACTAAAATCACACCCGGTAAGTAAGTGATAGAGTTGATTTTGCCAGTAAGCACTTACTTGGGTAAGTGTCGGTAAACAACTCCTAATATATATATATATATATATATATATATATATATATGCAAAAAAAGACGACCATAGATTCGAAACCCAATCTCCTGTCAAAGCCCACAAATGATGAACAACATTTAAATCAAAGTTTGACCCATAAAAGAACATGTGAAAAAGATATGAAAACCATGCAATTCTAAGAAACTGTGTAAACCAAAATCGACCAATAAGAAAATTCCATTCTTTTTTAATTAAATTTAATCAATAAGGGTATTTCGGTTATTTTCATTATTTTTTTTTGATAAATAAGGAATTTATTAAGGTATATTAAATAAAGAAATTTAATAATGGAAATTATATAAATGGTAAGATTTAAAGATTTTAATATATTATAATATTAAAAATTGATTTTTTTTTGTTATTCAATGAATCTGGAAAGTTTTATGAAGATTATAGTTTGTTATGGAATGAATTCTTGATTTGAGGTTGGAGGTTGGAGAAAAAAAATCAATGGTCATAAAACTGTTTCAATGTGAAAAGGTTTCATTGTACAATGGTATATTTGCTACGTCTATGCATATTTTACATTTTAATGAAATAGGTGCTTTGTGATTGAAGTTTCATGGTGATCCATGTTTCTTTGTGTGTGAAGTTGATCCGTTTAATTGGTAGGATGAAACCGGTGTATAATATTTTAATGTTCATATGAAAAGGTTTCATTATGATGAAACGGATGCATAGTATATTACTTTTCATAATGAAAATGTTTCATTATGATGAAACAGGTGCATAATATATTTTGTTCTTTATGGAATTAATGTTCATATGATAAGGTTTCATTATAAAACGGTTTATTTGCTTCTTCTATTCATATTGTACATGTTCATGCACTCGTTTCATGATGGTGAAACATATTCATGTTCAAATTTTATGGTGATCCATGTTGCGTTGTGTGTGATGAGGATCCGTTTAGTTGGAAGCATGACAATGAAACGAGTTCATGTGCGATTGGTTAATGATTGTTGAACTCGTTTAGTTGCCAACCACGTTGCAGGATTACGTAGGGGGTCCGTTCAGTGGATGTAACGTCTTAATGACAATGAAACGGGTTCATATCAATAAATATGGCATACATCCAATATTGCCGACCATTTTTCTTGAATATACTGATGATCGATGTTTTTGGTAACACTATATTCGAAAATGGAGAAAGAGTACCTTCGCCTGATTCTCAGGGATGCATGCGATGAAGACGGGATTGAATCGGAAAAAGAATCGAGAAGGAGTTACAAAATGTTAACTTTGTTTACCAATTTTTCCCTTAGTATTGAAATAAAATAAAATTTTAATATTTTTTAATTTTTAATTTCCTAAAATAAAGTAAACTAATCTTAGCCATTGATCAAGAAAATGGATGGATGAGATTGGTTTACACAAATGGGGCAAGTTTTTATTTGAACGCTCCTATATATATATATATATATATATATATATATATATATATATATATATA
>NC_037529.1:63105143-63128419 GCF_001531365.2 Cynara cardunculus var. scolymus
ATATATATATGCAAAAAAATCCATTGAACTGGGACTTGTAATGATAAAAAATCGAAACATATTACATCTACTGTCAATCAATAGACTTAGGAAGTTATACGTTATCAAAGAGGTAGAAAGAGAAAACAGAAAAAAGAACTTGCCTCAGCGAATCATTATAGGCTATGAGATTCTCTGCAAGTTGTTTCATGGTTTTAACAACCAACTCAACATCTGTTAGCTCCTTAACATGTAAGATTGAACCAGGTGAAAGAGCAAAATATTGAATAATTGGAGCACCAACAACAACAGGTGTCGTTCCTACAAAAAAGAATTCATGTCAATTCAATTGGTTAGCACTAACGATAAAAGGTTCGCTGTTACGCCTGACTCGTTGGCAAAATTACTCAAAGCTAAGCACCTACAGGCTACAGAAGATTTAAAAAAACAATGCTCCAAGAAAGATGACGAAGTTATATGTACATAAATTATAATAAAATAAGCTTAATCAAATATCTTCTGCACAGAGATAAGCAAAAGACAATTATGTGTACATAAAGTCTAGGTTATTCACATAAGAAACCTTGCCACAAAATGATTTCATACCTGCAAGTGACTGGAAGAATTTTCTAGTGACAAGCCTTCTTCATTGGCATTCTCAACTTGTCCACTGAAAAGACAATTTGAAAAAAGTTGGTATTAAAGTATATAAATCAATGTGTAACACTTATCTTTTGGAACATATTACATCTACTGTCACAAGGCATGGCCAAGGATTGTGCTAAATATAAGCCTAGAATAACACTTTGGATAAAAAAGGATTAGAAATGGAGAAGGACAAAGGATATGAAATTTCAATTTACAATCCAATAAAGACCACATGGTTACCATTCCCATTACGGTTTCCTAGACAACTACAATAAGAATCAATCTTGACATTTGAGCTTTTAAGTTGTTTAAGGGCTTGTAAATGGAAGTTACGAGCAGCATAATTGAGATGAATGCAGCTGCAATTGCTTTGCACATCAATGAGATAACCTCCAACATTTTGGAACTCTTCCTTAATCAACAGATCTATAGCACCTTGATCAAGAATCATGAAAACTTAATATGAAAAACTTGCTGCAATGATTCTAATTTACCACAAACATTAATCGCATCTTCCTAGTTTGTAATCAATACAGATTTCTCTGGATGGTGTATAGTAGCTAAAATTAAAGAAAGCATCCAAACCTCGTAAATGTTCAAGGTCGGGATTTGAGGTAGAAAATCATTTCYAGCAAAACTAATCAAAAATCATGAATCTAAACTCTAAAGCTATCTAAAATTGCTCAAAAATCATGAATCTAAAGCTATCTACAACTACTCAAAAATCATGAATCTTGAAAGATACACACCCTCAGATGTCGAATATGCCAAAAACATAGCTTTAGATGCCAAATCTGTTAAAACCCAAAAACCAACTAAATTAGACAAAAAGAAAACCCACAATACCGGAACCGGGATGAAAACGAACACCAAAAATACCGGAAAGGGTTTTGTGTAGCGAGTAGAGAAAGGTCAAGAAATTCAAAATTATCAACCAGATTATATAAACTCACAAAAAACGATAGACGATTGAATCATAATAAGAGGAGAAAATAAGATCATCATCATTTAGAAAATGAACCGGCTAGGGTTTAAGCAGATGGAATCCATGGTTTTGAAGCTTTGCATCTTGAATTTTGAATTGTGGTGGAGGAGAGCAATAATGGAGAGACATATAGGAGATGATTCATGGTTTTGAAGCTTTTCATCTTGAACTTTGAATTTGAATCTAAATCGGGAAGGTAAAAATTGAAGAAGTGTATCTAAAACACAAATGTGGGAGACTGTGACAAGAAAGGGGGTCTGAAACCTTCCAATGTTGGGTTTTAAAACCCTGCATCAAAAGCTTGTATATTATGCTTTGTGAGTTGTGATTAAGATATTTTTTAAATTTAGGCTTTAAAGAGCAGTACTATGTGCTTAAAGGGTTGTATTTAAGATAATGACCTAAATGCTTATATATGTAGTATAGATAATATTCCGAAGATTAAAAGTGGGGAGAGGTTTTTTTTGTCGTTTTCATTCAAAGAATAAAGAAAGTTCCGGATAGAGTTTCGATGAGATTTCGGTTGATATCGCACGAGGTGAGTTTTTACAAAGCTTTTGTAAAATATGTGTTATTACGTCATACGTGATTTACTTTGATACATAAAATTATGTGATGTATTTGGATTCAAACTAACATGTCGAGGCATTACTATAAGTGGCGATATATTAGGTCGGTTGATATTCTTCACCGCCCAACACTTTATCCGATAATAATTCAATCATCGCCCAAAGCTTGTACATTTAATCTTTTATCTTTCAGGCCTTGGGCGGATTGGTAGCTCATTGCCCAAGGTGGTGAAACATCCATGATAGTTGATGGGATATCCACGATAGGTGGCGGGGCATCCGCGATAGTTGACGGGATAACCATGATACGTGGCGGGGAATCCACGATAGTTCTAACATTGAGATCAGGATTGATATTAACATTTTATTTATGGCAGGGTTAAACACAAGGGAAATCACTCACTAGACCTTTCGGTCTAACCCTCAATCATTTGTAAAATATTTTTTTAATAGTTCAGCTCGGGTTGGAAGGTAAATACAAAAGGAAAATGTACCTGGTTGTTGGATTAGTTTTTGATAGATTAGTTTCTTTTATTCGGGTTAATGGTTGATATGTACGGATAACACTGATTTCGTTGTATATATTGGAACATGTTATATGATATGGCATGTGTTTTGGGATTTGGTTTTGTTGGGCCTTTACATGAACATTGATCATTTTAGAAAGGTTTTTCCACCCCGATAGAGGACTAAAGTATTTTACATAACAAATGCTCACCATCGTTAAAACTCGAGATTGATATTATCAGATCTTCGTTAGCTCTTTTTATTGTCTTGTCATTCCTTTTTAGTCTATTTTTGTAAAAACCAAAATATTGATGATTTCCATAGCTAGGTCATAGTCTAGAATGAGTCTGCGTTTAGTTTATCGTCTACTTGTGATCTACCCGTATAGTACATTATCCATATGCTTGCGGTACAAATTTAGAATAACATTACAACACAAAAATGATTGAAATAAGGGATAGGAGAACATTTAGCAAGTGATAGGGGTATAATTATCCTCCATGTTTACTTATTTGTCTATGCATCTATGTTCATGTGTTATATACACATAGATTATATGTTTTTTTTCATTTATATTATCTATATATAAATATATATTAATGAAACTCTTACATTATTTATTCTTATTATTAAAAACATAATATATATATATAGAGAGAGAGAGTGTGTTTGTTTCAAATACAACCTGTTGCATTTGTACAACCAATGCAACCCAATAAATTGAGATATTTATGAAAATGATGAGAGTTTATTTATTATGATTTGAATATTTATGGAAGATGAATATGATTCATTAATTATGATCAATACTTTATATTAGGAAACAATCAAAACTTTTATGAAATCACATATTAATAAAATGAAATGGACCGTTGAGATTGGGTTGTATTGGTTGCACAAATGTCATGGGTTATATAATAACCAACCTCTATATATATAAGTTATCAGTAAAATTTTAAACTATTTTAACTAACTGAAATATTAAATTTTAAACAATGTTTAAATTATAATGACTTCAAAATATAAATACTCAAATTTCTTGAGTTATTTTAGTATTTGTAAATTAATATGATATAAGGTTTTTTATAAATATTTATTATTTAATAATGGTTATTATTATTTTGTTGTTTTATATATATAAGTTTTTTTTTATAAATATCTCAATTTATTGGGTTGCATTGGTTGTAAAAATACGATGGTTGTATTTGACATGAACTATATATATGTGTGTGTGTGAGAGAGAGATGTAATTGTAATTATTTACATATAAGATCTTCTATGAAATTCGCGAGATCTAGTATAACCATAAATTATTTTAAATTAAGTGTTAAATTAGAAAACTTAGTAAATTTCAACTAAAGATTTAAAGAAAAGTTATTCCAGGTATCTTATAATAATGTCATTTTAAAATAAATTATTTTTATATTTTATATTTACTAGAATGGTACTCGCGCAATACAGCGAGATACATATCGATTTTAATGTTTTATTTTATTCTTTGTCTCTGTCAATATTATAATACGATTTTATGTGTTTTTAAGAAAACAATAATGATTTTATTTTTCAATATCATAAAATTTTGAAAAAATATATATCAATGTTAGTATCAAATCAACTATTTAAAACTTCTCATTTTTTATGTAATTTCTTTAATTTATTTTTATTATAATTTTAATTTAAGTTTAATAATAAAATAATTTATTTTTAGTTTAATAATATAACATTTTATAAARATAATAATTAAGTATTCTGTTAGACCTCAATGATTATTTTAATTATATTTAGATTTTTTATATTTAAAATRAGATGTTTATCTTGTATTTGATTATGTTTATCTGTAGTTAGTTACATAAATTGAGATATGGAGCTTTAATAAGTTGTACTTACGCACAATCTACTTGTAATTTAGAGAAATACATGAAACAGTTTAATTTAGTATTATATGAAACAATTTCATAACCATATATGAAACAACTCAATCAAAAAATGTATTATATGAAACATTTTTTTACAAGATTAAACAATGAAATTAACAGATGAGGGTGGTTTGCATTTTATCGATCCCCTCTCTCTCTATATAACACAATACTATGAAAGAAAAAGACGGAGAAGGAAAAAGACAAAGAAAAAGACGAAATGATTAGGGTTGTATTTGATAAGGGATGGTCATTCTTAACCTTATTTTTTAACCAAAAAGCAAAATGTTATACATCCCAAATCTGTCTTGAAGATTTTTGTCATAGTCCATAATTGGAAAAGTATTATGAATCCCATCTTGTTTGTAAGTTTCATGATGTTGATGCAGAACCATGCAAATGGTGTACGGTAGGGTTCATATTCACCATCCAATCTAACTCAACTTTTACCTCAATCATATTTTAGCATCTTCCAATATATATATATATATATAAGTTTTTCATTTTATCTGTCTTTTCAATGTAATTTTTATTTTAAACTTTAACACATTTTGATCAAATTAAGCTAAATTCATTAAATAGGTATATTTTTATCACAAAACACGTTATAAAAAAAATTATCATCAACATGATCAAAATGACGATACCATTATTAAATACCTAAAAAATCATATAATATATTCGTCTGGTTTATGCTTCCAATTCTAATTCATTTCAAAAATCAATCCATCAAACCGAATAAAAGGACCCATTTTGGTTTGAGGGATTCAGGAATCAAATGTATAAAATAAACTCTGAAATTGAAAATCGGGGATTTCAATGAAATGGCAGAGACGTTGGATTCCTAAATCCCATGAGTAGTTAGGCATTTAATGGGATTAAAAAAAATTATTCGATTATGTAGAAAATATATTAATTGTCAAAGCGAACGAAATCTTATGAATAATTTCTGATGGTACTTCATATTTGATTTACCTAAAATATAGTTATTAGATACATTTAGAGGGCTGTGCAGACAAGTTAATAGAAATCTACCCTCCTGATCATGCAAAGGACACAATTTAATTGCACCTGATCGAATAGGTTAAGGAAATGTATAATAATGGTTTCGGTAAGCAGGAGGATGGAGAACATGCACTAGAAAACAAAGAAGATGTGGAAGTAGAAAGGGTTGGAATTGGAAAGACGAGAGCAGATAACCCCTTACAAGTATCAAGCATCACCTGATAGAGACAGTTGAGAGGGTTGGGTTTTTTATACATATATATATAGTACGTTTAAACGAGCACGATACCCTATTTAGGAGAATTAAGAAAAAACACTTGAATCAAATGTAATTTTTATACTAACGTAATGTACAAAATCACATTTGATTCATGCGACTTTGCCCCGTTACTTGTAGACGCAGCCATAGGGTCGTCCGTACACTCTTTTTTTGCCGTTAATGTAAAATCATATGTGATTTTGCACGTGATTTGGCCGTTTCGTATTTTCTTAAATAGTTAGCATTCTTGTTTGATCATCTCTCTCTCTTTCTCTCTCTCTCTCTCTCTCTCTCTCTCTATATATATATATATATTAATCATAATCAATGAATCATGACAATTGTCATTAATATTTCAAGTGTTTTCTTATATAATGGTTGGTATAGTTTGTTAGAATTACATTGTTTATATATATATATATATATATATATGAAAGATGATAAAGCTCATTTATTATGATTATGGCTTTAAATAAAATCAAATATTTGTTAAACTAGGTGGACGACTAAACTTGGTTTGTAAAGTTTGTTAGAATTGCATGGTTTGTAAATGAAACGTCCTCTATATATAACAGTGTTCAAAAAGGCGCGTCATGACGCGATACGGCGCAAGACGTGTTTCCGTTGTTACAAAATGAGCCATAGCATTTATGTACACCACAACAAAATCGGTTTTATAGGACACTTCCAAATTCTAAGTGTCCTAATATACCTCTTTATAGAACTTAGTTTATAGGACCAAAAAATTAAAATGTCCTATCTAAAGGTGTTATAATAAATTTATATGACGTTTTTTGACGTCGTAATAAGTTTTTAGGACACTTTTAATATAAAGCGTTTCATTATCATCTTTATAGGACACTTTTGAGAAAGTGTCCTATAAACTCAATTTTTTATAGGACATTTGTTTTTATAGGACATTTTTTCAAATAGTATCCTATAAAGTTGATAATGAGACGCTTTATATTAAAAGTGTCCTAAAAACTTATTACGACATCAAAAAACGTCATATAAACTTATTACAACAACTTTAGATATGACATTTTTTTTTGTCCTATAAATTAAGTCCTATAAAGTTGATAATGAGACGTTTTATATTAAAAGTGTCCTAAAAACTTGTTACGACATCAAAAAACGTCATATAAACTTATTACAACAACTTTAGATATGACACTTTTTTTTTTTTTTGTCCTATAAATTAAGTCCTATAAAGAGGTCTATTAGGATACTTAGAATTTGAGAGTGTCCTAAAAAACCGATTTTGTTGTAGTGATAAGACGTGGTCACGTTTCACAAATTCATAAACGATAAAGGCTCACGGTTAAAATGAAGTTGTAAAATTATCTTTCTAAGTTCTATTTTGAATATTTAATCAAAAACCTATTTTTATAATAATAATCTATATGATTTTTCTTCTTCTAATATTAATGTACAGTTTTTAATATCATTTTCTGATTAGATAATATATAGAAAACATATATATATATATATATATTCAGGCTTAGCGTTGAGTTCATGTGAGACCATGTTGTTTTCATGAGACAAGCGAGACCATTTTTTACACTTAAAATTTCATAGCAAAACATTGTGAAGATAAAAAAAATATCTAAACATTCACAACAAATACAATATGAAGGTTACCTTTACAGCATTTTGCTATGAAATTTCAAGTGTAAAAAATTGGTCTCACGAAAATAAACTAATATCACATGATCCCAAATTTTTAGATTCATAAAAAAATAATAAGCAAATAGAAAAATAAGAATCATATATATCCAGGTTCATAAGAAAATAATAAACAAATAGAACAATAAGCATTATATATATTCATGTTCATACATGTAAAATCACAAATAATTCATAAGTCGCGGGCTACATCATCAACACCTCTTTGTGTTAACCGTTAGTGTAAAATCAATATGATTTGATCGTTTTCATGTTTACTTATTTAGTTATTGCTTTCGTTAAAAACCCTCTCTTCCTCCCCCCCCCCTCTCTCTCTCTCTCTCTCTCTATATATATATATATATATATATATATGACAAGTTTATTTAATGTTTAAAAGCTTTTTAGTGAAGATTATGCATTAATTGATGTCATTTAATAATTTAAAAATGAAACAAAATCAATATCATATCGTTTTTTTTTATTAACCTGCATATCCAACCCGCTATGCGAGCCGACTAATCCCAGAACGACCACCTGCTTTGCAGAGAGCCCGGAATCACCGCATTTGAACCTCCATGTCCACAAGAGAATTTTTATTCTTTCTTGGATTTGAACCTGAGACCTTCAGGTACTTTTGATCTTTGAAGCCAAGCTCAAACCAACCGGACACAACCTTTGTGGTTCAATATCATATTGTTAGTTATTTTGAGAGAGAGAGAGAGAGAAAGAGGGTGTGTGTGTGTAAGCATTTAACCTCCTCTTAGTATCATGCTCTTGTAATCGTACCTCTTTATATATGAAGTTTCTTTCTCATTTATTAACCTATATAAATACACACATAACACAAGTTTATTTCATGTGTAAAAGCTTTTTTACTAAAGATTAAGCATTAATTTGATATGTTATTAATAATTTAAAAATGAGAATAAAATCAATATCATATCTTTAGAGAGATAGAGATTGAGGGGCCATTTACCAAATACTTACACGGTAAGTGCTTATCGGTAAAATTTAACACTTTTATTTACATACCGGGTAAGATTTTAGTCCACCAAAACGATATCGTATGCAACAATTTATCTGGTAAGCGCTTACAGTGATAAGAGTCGTCGGCCTCACCCAGGTAAGATTTATGGTCCTTGTCTCGTTCTTACCGGGTAAGATTTTTGGTCCTTACCATATTAATCTGGTGAGATAACATGACTTGGTAAGCACTTACCCAGGTAAGCAGGGCCAGCCCTGGCCACGTGCAGCCCATGCGGTCGCACAGGGCATCAAAGCATAAAAGGACATCAAGTTGTCATATATTACTAGTTTTGGGTTGGGAAAATTGCACCAAAATAAAACCAACTTTTACCTAATTCCTATTTTGGGGAACCAACTTTCAAAATCATCATTTTGGGGAACCAACTTGGACCTGATTCCTATTTTGGGGAACCAACTTTCAAAATCATCATTTTGGGGAACCAACTTGCATCTGATTCCTATTTTGGGGAACCAACTTTCAAAATCGTTATTTTAGGGAACCAACTTGCACCTGATTCCTATTTTGGGGAACCAACTTGCAAAATAAAATATAGAAAAATAGTTAAAATTCGTTTTTTCCAAAAATTAATGCAATAAAATCTATTTTTCATTTGAAATCTCGTTCTTTTTTTAATTCAGATATCAAATTGAACATTTTTTAAAAAAATCCAAATTACCACAATAAAAATTGTTTTTTTACTAATGCAAAAAAAAAATCAATTTAATAGAAAAAAATTAATTGATGCAATAAAAAATATAATATTAAATATTACATTCAAGATTTTTATATCTAACCAATTGCATCAATTAGTTTTTTCTATTAAATTGGTTTTTTTAGCATTTGTAAAAAACAATTTTTATTGTGGTAATTTGGATTTTTTTTAAATGTTCAATTTGATATCTGAATTAAAAAAACGAGATTTGAAATGAAAAATAGATTTTATTGCATTAATTTTTGGAAAAAAAAAACGAATTTTAGTTATTTTTCTATAATTATTTCGCAAGTTGGTTCCCCAAAATGACGATTTTGAAAGTTGGTTCCCCAAAATAGAAATTAGGTGAAAGTTGGTTCCATTTTGGTAGCAATTTTCCCTTTTGGGTTCAATAATTTGGGAATTGGACACCAAGCTTTAATTATAAAAACAGGGTCGAGGCCTAGTAGTGATGAATACTGAATGCACATCGTTGGAAAAAAGTTGGAAAGTTAAAAAAGTTTTTGTTTGTATAAAGTTGTCTGCATTAATAAAGTTGTCTATTTGAATTAATCTGTTTGTATAAGTTGAAAAAGTTTTTGTTTAAAAGAATTTTTTCGCATATGTAAAAGCATGTTTTTATTTGGAAGAGACATGTTTGGAAAAAAAAAATTGGCTTTCTATATAAAGTACCCCTTAAAAGTTTACTGGATAAGTTACTTTCTATATTATTAAGCCACTACGAAATAGTCATACATAGTTGACCGAATAAGCTGTTAGCTCCATTAAACTTATTAAGTTGCTAACAGATAGACCCTTAGCCTTTAGTCGTTAGACTTGTAATTTTTGAGTTTTACGTTTTGCTCACTATGACAGTAATTTGGATGTAATTTACTATTTTAGTTAAAAACTAATTATAGTGTTCCTTGTCTTTTAGGTCCTATATATTCGAAATAAAGTTTCAATTTTTGCTAATTTCAATTTGGAAAAAGGAAAACTGAAAAAGAAGACGATCTTAATCCATTATTTATCATTTTATCGTTTTATATTTTGTATTCGGGGTTTTGGTTTTTATGTCCCCCGATTGTATTTTTTTTATTATAATTAATAAAAATCAACATGAGGATGAGATATTTATCTTGAATAGGTTAAACTTTTTAAAAAAATCATATGTTTCGTTGTTTCATTGGCTTAAAAAAATATGCTTAGGGGCATTTTTTATTATTTTCGTACAAGACATCAAAAATCATAAGACCGGCCCTGCAGGTAAGGAGTAAGATTGAACCTCCTATCAAGCTCATGCTCTTGTCTTTATATATAAAGTTAGTTTCTCATATATTGTGGGTTACTGTCTAGTTTTCAACACTCAACAGATCATCCGATGAATAGCAGCGGGAAAGATAGAGTTGAAGATGGTGATGAACAAGGGTGGCTGAATCTAAGCCTAGGATCAAACGGCCTAGAATCAGCCACCACGTCTATGATCAAGGTATATACATGCAGCTTCTGCAAGAGAAAGTTTCACAATTCACAAGCATTAGGAGGTCATCAGAATGCTCACAGAAGGGAGAGAGATGCAGCGAGAAAATACCCTGCCTTCCATTTTCACCAATCAATGGAAGTCCATTCTTCCTGCTTGCTGCAGCTTGTGACACCACCTGGAAGAGGCGATGGATCAGAGACGACAACTAGTACTGTCGCAAGGTTTATCAACCATGGATATGGAGTCACTTCTGTTCAGAATCAGCGGGAGAGATCTTTGGAGGACTTCAAGTCAAATACACTCGACTTGAATCTTAAGCTGTAAGTTGAATCCTCCCACTTTCCTATATCTCATCATGACGAAGAAGATTGATACCCAATAAGCCAACACTCCATCGACTTATATTATGTATGTATGTATGTATGTATGTATGTATGTATGTATGTATGTTATTGTTGTAGTTCTTAGCTCCCTCAGAACGACTCTCTTTGCAATGGAAATCGTCAAGTGTGTAAAAGGGTAGTTTTTGGTTACCAATCTCCTGTGTAAGTGTAACTACTACTACTACTACTCTTTCCAGATTTAACTGGAAAGTTGAACCATATGCGATATAGATTCCGGTAGGGTTATGATGGTTCTACTCTTAATAAAAGTACTACTTTCCAAGAAGTACTATAAGTTATAGCATCCATAGTTAGCATCTTCTGGGTTGTCTTTATTGGGTCGAAGACATTTAAACAACTCAATCTAATCTTTGCGGTTTGAAAAATCTTAATCCAATCCAACCCAAATCGTATGGGTTGGTCAGGTTGATACTTTGGTATATTAAAATCTTTTTCTATCCTTGAATATGTTATTTTTCTCCTCATAATTTTTTTTTCCATTATGAACTCTTTGATACAACTTATCCATATTTCTTACGTATATCATATTCAATTAATTTTCTCAATTTACATATATATGTTCACAGATTCTGAACATGTATACGAATGAGTTACATAGAGATTTAAATAGATTGAAAATATGTGTATATGAAGAACGTACATGATAGTGTAATTGTGAATGTATATATTAATAGAAATTCAACAATCATATTAAATCGAAAAAATAAAAAAATATCGAGTTAATTGGGTTGGGTTCAAATAATAGTAACTCAATACTTATGGTTTGAAAAAATTTACAACTCGATTAAATATTAGGTTGCTTCGATTTTAATTATTTCACGTTGAGTTGGATTGAGGTGGATTGATCGGATTATTCAGATTTTTGAACACCCATATCCACAATGTCCTTTTTTAAGAGGTTTTTGGTATTGAGGTAGTGAAAGGTCTTTGTTAACAATTTTTTGTGAGGTTTTTCGTACAGATGTTTTTTTATTTAATCACTTTTAAATTTATAAAATTTTATTAAAGTTTTGTATTTAATCATTTTTATTTATTAATTAATATAATTAAAGTAATTACATTAAAATAAAATTAATAAATAAATCATATAAGGTACATACATATTTAAAGTTCTTATATATTATTTTATATTTWAATTAATGTCTCAAATTTGTATATATTTTTATACAATTTTTACGGATTTTTGAATAACCTAATTATAAAGATTTCTTGATAACTCAATTTTTATTTTTTATTGTACAAACTTTTTTTATTAATAAATATAATAATATTTTCTCAATATAAATAAAAATATATTTGTATAAATTTTAATATTTTTTTATTTTTATAAATGAAAAATATAAATGATACATGGTTAAAGTGTTGGGACTCTTAAAAGTTTGAACAACGTATGAAAAAACTTGAGAGATGTTTTTGTCACAACGGAAGTATATAAAACCTTCATCAACGGATATAACTCTCCTTAAATAATTTTTATAGTTGTTAAATTATGTGAAAAACCATTGCCTTTTGCAACCCATCGGCGAATTACCAACTGCAGTACTTGCCGACATGTGCAGGGGTGGATCCATCTTTGGGGTATGATTGCTTGTGAAACCACAAAAATTTAAGATCAACGAAACCATAAGTTTCTTGAGGTGAAACGATAAACGGGGTTTTATATGAAAATTTAAGAATTAAAACTTCATGGTTCCTACAAGTCGAGGGTGGTGGTTAGGGATAATTTACGGGTTTCATCCTTCAGAGACTTTAATGTTTTTCGTTTTTCAACTTTTTTTTCGGAAAGCTGAAAAAATAGTTACTAAAAGAACGAGAAAATTTATTTTTATTCCCTTTTCCAACTCCGCCATTCGACATTTTGATTATCACTGGAAATCCCACTCGTGGCTAATGATTTCTTCTTTTAAAAATTGTGTTCCTTTTGTACTGTTCCCACACCTCTTTCCATATTTGAGCCTTTTACGGGTAGCGGTGCTTCTAACGCGATCGTAATGACTTCTAACGCGGTCGTAATGACGAAAGATACCCCATACTTGTTCATCATGTCGTGGATTCTAGAAAATTGAAGAAAAAGAAGGAAGAGATTCTATCTATTTTCATTTGTTTTCAAGTATTTTATACCCTTATTACGTTAATTAATTATTAGCTCAGGTCTTGTAGATACTTTCAAAATGAGCTAAATATTGAATATATTTAAAATTAATTATATTCTTAACATTAACACGTAAATAATATTAAAAAAATTCTATAAAAATATGTTGCAAACTAATCATGTAACGCTAATGGCCGTTTACTAAACGTTTACCGGGTAACTGTTTACCGATATCACCTGAGCAAGCATGATAATGACAAAAAAAAAATCTTACCCAGTAAGAGATATAACAAAGACCGAGAGTCTTACCTTGTAAGTAATGGAAAACACTCTTATCCGGTAATCATTTACCAGGTTTAAGACATTAACAAACAATCTATGATGAATATGATAAGGTAAGTGGGAAATTTTCTCTTGGCGGTAAATGCTGACCCAATAATAAAATTGGTTCAGGTTCAAGATTTTCCTTTTGTAACCGGTCCCGATTCTAGTCCAGACCAAAAACACCCGGCCCGTTCTCCATTTACAAAGCCCAGACCTTAGAACCGGTTCTAGTTCTGGTGCCATGATGGGCCCAAATCATTCACATTCTTTTTTTTTTTCAAAAATCAATTTTGAACATATAAGAAATTTTATTTGAGTTTTTTTTTGGACAATATCTTATTAAAATACATTTTAAAATCACTAACCAGGTCATTCATATACACTTTAAATATTTTTTAAAAATCTTTTTTACCCAAAAATGATATACATTTTTGTAAAAATTAGAACTTTAGAAATTTAGTATTGAAAAACTTTTAAAACTTAAAAAAGGATAACTTTCTGGATAAAAACTTGAAAATATTGTAGAAATCTCAAAAAACTTGATATAATTTATAGAAACTTAACTTTTTTTTAAAAAAAACTAGTCCTACGTACAACCGGTCCCGTAACTAGTCTAGGGCCAGGCTTTGAATTTTTCGTAAAATTCGTAACCAAGCAAGGACTACTGATCCATAACCGGTTCTGGTCCTACGCCGATCCCGATACAATCCTATTTTGACCATCTTTATCCGATAAACAGTTCATAAACCATCTTCAAGTTAACTAAATAAACTAACAAATCGCTTTCTTTGATCCCTAAATCTCGGCCCAACCAAATAAAAGGACCAACCCATTGAAATAATGTCTCACTGTTGTTGCTTGCCATTTTAATCTGAGCCCACACGGTTTGAAATTATCATGGATTGGTTTTCAATTCATAAAGTAGTACTAAAGGGTTTTCAAGGATATTTCACTTCACTATAACTTAATGGACTGAATAAGTCATATGTCTTGTTCAATAAGTCCTATAAACCTGCTTCGTTGTGGTTTTATTCGGCAATCAAGGGCTTATTCAGCCATCCACAAAAACGACGTTCACATTCAACCCTAGTTTTGTAACCTGTGTACCCTTCTCTTTTAATACGCTCTCCCAGCTTCCATCTTCCGTCAACAGAAGAAAACCCATCACCAAAGTTCTTCCCTTTCGATGCAGTGGAAGAACCATCCAGGGCCTCTACTCCATCGCGTGCCTCTCATAGCATCTTCGTAAATCTCAAAGTTTGAGTTAAGAGGATGGTATTGGATGTATATGGCTTAAAATGCATCAAAAATTTCGGTTACCACCATTGTCGAAAACAATTGTAAAAATTGCTTAAAAACCATTGTTTTATAACATGAATATATTGGATCATAGCAAATTAACTAAGAATTTGTAACTTAAACAAAAGCTTAAATTCATCTTATCCAAAGCGTAATAAAAAAAATCATAATATTCAAAATGAAAATGAAAAAAAGGAAACTTTTTGTAGTCGGTAAACGATAAATAAATTGCTAAAAGTTGGTGAGGTGTCTTGTTGTCATATGCCAATAAATAAGTTTGTTGCTTATCTATACTATATTATAAAGCATTTGATAAAGACTCTTAAAAACTATTTTTTATGCATGAAGTACTATGTATTAATGTATATTACTTAAAATTTAAAATTACAAGTAAATTGTGCATAAGTACAACTTATTAAAGCTCCATTTTTGAATTCATATAACTAACTGCAGATAAATATAATCAAATACAGGATAAACATTTTATTTTAAATATAAAAAATTTAAAATATAATTAGGATAATTATTGAATTCTAACAGAATCATTATTTTTATAAAAATTATATTGTTAAACCAAAAATAAATTACTTTGTTATTAGACCTAAATTAAATTATATTAACAAAATTTAATTAAAGAAATTGTATAAAAAAACGAGAGCTATTAAATAGTTAATTTGATACTAATATCGGTGTATTTTTTTAAAATTTTATGCTATCTTCAAATTTATATTTCATTCATAAATAAATTCATTATTGTTTTCTCAAAAACACATGAAATCGTATTGTATCGATAGAGACAAAGCATAAAAACTACACATTAAAATCGAGATTTATCTTGCTACATTGTGCGAGTATCCTTCTAGTTATTTATAATATATCTGGAACTTTAAAGTATTGTACTTCTTAGTATACAAGACATGTCTCCATCGTTACGATAAGACTTATAGCGTATTTGTAAGGCATCACGTATGTCATGGCGCCTTGAGTGTCATGGCTTACCGTGCCATGTGTTTTTTACAAGACATTACTTTTTTTCAAAACAGAAATTTGTTTTTTTTAATTTTTGTGTTTTTACATTTTTAACTTTAGATTTTACACTTTTATAGAATTTTTCTAATCGCATCAATCACTGTTTCATAAACTCATAAACATCACGGATTCACGATAAAAACAAAGTTTTAAAATTATTTTTCTAAGTTAAGTTTTGAATATTTAATAAAATACTATTTTTATAATAATAATCCATATGTTTTTTCTTCTTCAAATATGAATGTAAATTTTTTAATATCATTATCCGATTGAATAATATATAGAAAACATATATATAATGTATAAGGATTTAATGCATACAAATGCTTTTAATTTGAAGTTATAATTTCTTCGAGTTATCTTAAAAGATATTTATAAAGATTTAATACATACAAATACATGGTTTATTTCGAAAATGCAAAAACATTACGAGGATTTACTGCATACAAATATGTGGGAAAAATATTTCAAATATGATATTTTGAGATGTTGTTAGAAGTGATTTAACGTCTATATTGCATAATACCATGAAATTCACTGGACTACAAGCTTACCCCAACTTTTAGAAAGTGTTCGATGCGCAGACTGGAGGGACGGGACATGACTGGACTGGACAAGACTAATTGTTTGTTTTGTGTTTGGTACGACTAGAACATGATTAGACTAACTGTGTGTTTTGCGTTTGGTAAATTGGACATGACGGAACTAAATTGTTAAAATAACCAGATTACCCTTGTTTAATATTTTTTATTATGTGATAATTATGAATAACATAAACCAATAGAACTTAAGAGTAAGTAACATAAATCATATCTTTATAATTTTATCATTGTAAAATTATTTAACAAACCATTTTAGAAAAACTAAACAATAACATAAATTAAACAAACCCCCATCCTCCACCCACCAAAGCCCCTGTACGACCACTAAAGAAAGCTGGTTCATCTTCATCCTCTTCAAGCAGCCGGATTTAGTTCGAAGTTATCTTTACTCCGAGGTTCTTCTGTTCCACTGTCAATGCATTTTCTCTTCAGGTTCTTCTTGTTGTTTTACTTCGAGGTTCTTTTTCAGGTTACTTTTACTTTGGGGTTCTTTTGTTCCACCATCAATACATCTTTTTTCAGGTTCTTCTTGTTGTTGATTTACTTCGAGGTTCTTCTTCCACCACCACTCATCTACTACTTCTTGAGCGATGAATTCGCTCATCGAACAACGTATTGGGCGATGAATGCCCTCATTGGACAACAGATTGGGTGATGAATGCTCAATCCAGTTAACACTTTGGGCAATGAACGCCCTCACTGGACAACACTTGAACTATGAACGCCCTCATTGGACATTCTTGGGCGATGAGCACCCAATCCGGTCAAAGCTTTGGGCGATGACTATCCAATCCGGTCAAGGCTTTGGGCGATGACCACCCAATCCGATCAAGGCTTTTGGCGATGACCCAGCCTTATCGGATGTAGTATTAGACGATAAAACATTACAGACTTAGAACAAAAATTAGCATAATACTTAAACATGTTACTTTAAATCCAATATACTACATAATATTTATGCATCAAAGCAATTTATGTAAAACATTGTAACACATAATTTACCAAAAACGTTTTAAAAACTCACCTCGTAATATTAACCGAACCTTACTAAATCTATTCAGTTCTTCTTAACTTCTTCAGGAGAATTTTCTCAAATCATATCAACTAAGGAAAATCCTCCCCTTCTTTCAAACTTTCTATTTATAGAATTTTTAAGAGATGAGCATTGCATGCACCAGCCTATCCCCCCAAAAAAAATGCAAACACATCCCTAAACAAAATACTAATGGACCAAAACTTTGAATCACATGGAGGTGAATACAATTTTCACCAATAATCCCTCAACTTCCGACATACTTCAGATTTTATCCCTGAACTTTTTGTTGTTATAATAACTCCAAAATCCAACCAACTATAATTTAAAACCAATCATTACACGTACAACCCAAAATCTCTTAGAAAAATTCTGTAAATCAGACGTGATTAACCAAATCATGTTTTTAGGATTCTGGGAAATTTGTTAGGACGATTACATGAACACTATACCATCCTAAACTCTATACTAAAACCTGTTTTAATGAACAATTGGTGAAATAGTAAACGAAATGTTTGTTAAAAACTTCAATTGAGAAACAAATAGATAGTCACAAAAGTGGCTTTCAAATGTAACGGAGTCATTTGACATTTATCAAATAAGTTCTACATCGTTGTCATTGTCATAATAAGTTAAATACTATTTTCGTTTTTGAAAAATGAATGTCTTGATTTGTATATAATTAAATAAAGTTGTTCTATTGTTATTTATGGTTAAATTTCGTTAACATGGAACATATTTTGTTGCAATTTTTATTTTGCAGAGTCTTCTTTTAAAAGATCGGTTTTTTGGTAACCATGTATTTTCGTGCAAATTTATGTGCACCGACTAATCCATCGAACGACTATGAATGACCCAAAGATCAGTTTTGGTGCTTAGTTACGACAAAACATCTAAAACAATCTCGATTAACCTTTCTAGAGGTTAAGAGTTCTAATTTTACCAAATGTGAAAGGGTGTATGTGAGTTTCATTTGTTGTATATAAAAATACAACTCAAATAATAATGTTTAATAAAAAAAATTGGGCAAATTGCATGAAAAAATAACGTATTTTAACTTGATTCTTATTTTCAGTAACGTACTTTCAAAACCTCTATTTTAGTACCTAATATGTAAAGTTTTAAACATTTAAGTATCCAGATAACTGGTTAAAACATTAACCAGTTACCATGCTGATGTGGTGAGTGATGAAATGAAATTGAGTTGAATAGTAAATACTATATTGAGTTGGATACCACATCACTCGCCATATCAGCATGGTAACCGATTAATGCTTCAATCGGTTACTCGGGTACTTAAATATTTAAAACATTACATCTTAGGTACCAAAATGAAAGTTTTGAAAATATGTATGTTTAAAAATTATGATATTTTTTATGTTTTTCCATCAAATTATAATATGTTATTTCAGTTATATAAAAAATTATTATTAACAAGTAAACAATTAAACTTGAATTTAAAGCTTATAAAAAAATATGTAATATTTTTTTTATAATTTCGTTCTAAAAAATTAATTAATGATCAAATAAATTAAAATAGACAACTATAAGATCATAATAAAAACTATAAGTCTTCGCTGCTCTGTAATTTCTTGAATATAACTCAACCGAATCGAATTGTTAATGTGGAATTAAGATTACTATGATCATTGACATTTTCTGACGTAGATCCGAAGTAACATATAAAAATACAGGAAAACACCTACAAATTAACATTTAGCGTTAATTTTTCTTATTTTATGTTGTTGTCTTATGATTTTTTAATTAAATTTATAATTCAATATATATATATATATATATATATATGAAACGAAGGCAAATGACATTAAATAACCTAAAAGTTTGAAAATGACATCATTTCAGATCTCTTATGTCCCCCCTCTCTCTCTCTTTTATTTTGTTATTAATAGATAATAATAATTATTAGTCTATAGTAATTATAATTTTTATTTGTATTATATATTAATCAAATTTAAAATCAATAAACTAGAAAGACAAATATGCCTAGTTATTTATAAAAAAAATATATATCATTTATTTTATAATTTTTACAAATTTTAACCATATGTATATAGTCGTATGGTTTGTCTGTATAAAAATCGAATAAAAACTTTAAAATTTCATATGTTGATCCTTAATTTCATTTTATCTATATTTTAGTAGAATATATCATTAATCCTTCTGAAACTTTAAAATTTTAAAAAATAATCCATCATCTTTTTTCAACTTTAAAACTTAAAGAATAACCAATTAATTCTTATTAAGTTTTTAAATATTCAAATAATAATTTTATTGGTTTTTCAGCAATCCTTAACAATTCAGATAAGAACTCATCAGTTTTTATTAAAACTTCAAATATAAGTTAATTTACGTTGTATTATGTTTTATTTATAAAAAAAACAATATTGTTGTAATAAAAATATATGTAGAAGTGGTATTTATATAATAATAATATTTATTATAATAAATATGAAGTGATGTTAATAGTGAAAAAGTTATATTAATAGAAATTTTAAGAATTTGAAATAAAATAATAATAATAAGAGTTTAATTAAATGAAAAAAAATATTATTAATAATAAAAATAAAAATAGAAAATAATTAAAATACGAATAAAGTTAGATGATGATTAACATAGTGGAGAGCTTACTTTTGCAATATTTTTTATTATGTACAATATTATGTGAATTATATGCTTTCAAATAGCTACTTTCTATCTGTGCATTATAAAGAAATGTAATAAAATTATTGTAAACCAAAAATCTGAAATTTATGTTTGGACATGAGATCAGTTGGGGACCGTTTACCTAAACACTTATTCGATAAGCGCTTAACGGTAAAATTCAACCTTATCGTTTACTTATCAGGTAAGATTTTAGTCTACCAAAATGACATTGTATGTAAGAATTTACCCGGTAAGCGCTAACCGTGGTAAGAGTCGTCGTCATCACTTACCGGGTAAGACTCTCAGTCTATGCTTTCACTCTTATCAGGTAAGATTATTGATCCTTACTATATTCATCTGGTAAAAAAATATGACTTGATAAACACTTATCCGAATAAGCATTTGATAAACGACCCTTTAAGTAATTTTTACACGATAGATTTTCATCATGGAGGCTAGTATCTGATAAAAATCTAACTCCAAAAGTTTGATTATAATACTTCCCCCAAATTACACTTGTACCCTCCAACAAATTGATTTTCATCACGTGACTTTTATGGTTTGTTGATTTACATGTTCGTTGTTGTGAGAGATTTAGATTTTATGAAGGAATTTGGATTGGAATGAATTTGAAATCATTGGTGTTTTTGGTTTATAGGATTTAGAATGAATTGGATTTCATTATTTATAAATAATTATAAATATAATTGAATTACATTTTTATTAATTGGTTATTACTAAACAAATGTTTTTAACATTTTTTTAAAACCTTATTGATACAATTCTTCGAAATCCGAACACTCCCTAAAGATTTCAAAATTCTATGTTTGAAAGATTTCAATTAAATCCTAGAATTTCAAATCCGAACAATCCAACAAACTAAACATAAGATTTGAATAGATTTGAAATGCAAATCCCCCCAAATTCATTCTATTCCTTCAAACTAAACGGGATTTTAATGTATTGTTATTTTATATTAATTGTTATATAAGTATAGTACTCTTAAAATTTAAGAGTTTCATCTAAATGTTTTATTAAATAACTAGAAGGGTACTCATGCAGCGAGATACATCTTGATTTTAATATTTTATTTTATTTTTTATCTCAGTCGATGTTATAATATGATCTTATGTGATTTTGAAAAAACGAATGATGTTTTTATTTTTGAATAAAATATAAATTTGAAGATATCATTAAAAATTGACAAAAATATATCGATATTAGTATCAAAATCAACTATTTAAAATTCTTTATTTGTGTAATTTTTTAATTATAATTTAATTTAGGTTTAATAATAAAGTAATTTATATTTGGTTTAATAATATAATTTTCTTATAAAGATAATAATTAATTGTTTTGTTAGAACTCGATAATTATTCTAATTATATTTTAGATTTTTTATATTTTAAAATGAGATGTGTATTCTCTATTTGATTATATTTATCCGTAGTTAGTTATACGAATTCAAACATAGAGCTTTAATAAGTTGTATCTATGCACAATCTACTTGTAATCTTCAATTTTAAGTAATATGTATCAATAAACAGTACTTAATGCATAAAAAATTTATTTTTAAAATTTTTTATCAAATGCTTTATAATATTGTATAAATATATATTATTTACAAGAATGTCTCATTAAACATGAACGTAAATTACCAAAATAATGTTTGGTAATGTAGGGAACCATGTATAGTGTGAAGCACGTTTATTTAATTTAACCAACCTACATTATATTAAAATGCAGTTTTCATATAATCGTTGCTTATTATAATAAACTACCTAACAAAATCTATTTCCATTTATTAATTTATATATTTTAATATAATATAAGATTTCCATCTATTCATTTTTTTTTTAAATCCATTTCTGTATCTTTCCAGATGCCAAATCACCCATAAAAATATATTATTGAGTAAATTACGGATTTGGTCCATGTGATATGTTGATTTTTTTATAGAATTAATTCTTAGATTTTATTTATTATGTTAATGATCTGGTCATATGATTCTTTTACGAATTTAGCCTCTACCCCTTGAATGTAAATTGCCAAAATAATGTTTGGAGTTAGCAATGGTGGGCTAGGATTGTGGGGTCCCTTTCAAAAATTTACTGGAGGGATTTAAGGGGTTGTTTGGCAGTTGCTGAATAGTTTGATGCAGAATTATTAAGTGATCAGAATGATTAAGAGACACTCATGATATAGTGCAAAATGAAATATAATTGTTTGGTAATTGTTTACAACAAAACTAGGGCATTGAATGGTTAAGGGAGGTCCATGATATAAAATCATTAAGAGAGTTTTAAAACAATTAAGAGACAGACTTTCTTTTCGTCAAACAAGTTTCGCCTCATAACGATTCAGATGTTGCCTCTTAATGGAACTATTAATTATGAGGTAAACAAACAACCCCTAAGTGAAAAGTTTTAAAAAAAAAAATACTTTTAACCCTTACCGTTTTTGTTAATAGAGTCTGTTTCCAGCATTCCTTCCTAACTAAGTCGGTCACCGTCTCACCAACCCAATTTCTCACCTCCCATCTACCAATGTTGGAATAAATTTTCTAAAATCCGGGACTTTTCAAATGATTTTATCATATAATTAACTTCTTAAGAAAAAATCTAAAATAGTAGTTGGTACAGAAAAAGTTCATTACGTTCTTAATGACACGTTCTCAACGATTGACCGTGTAATATTCAAAGACGGAAGTTATATAGTATACGAACAACTTGAAAAATATATAAAACCCGATCAAACCATTGTGATTGACATTTCATTTACAGATAAATTAAACTGATTCTTGTATTAATAAAGAAATAAATAAGGGGTTGAGATACATAGCATTGTGACGTTGGTAGAAAGGTTTTATATGTATTACCAAAACAAGTTGCGATGGGTTACTTGCACGAGACGTGGTCATTAACCATGACCAACCACCTAATAAATAAATTAATTTTTTTTAATATAATATAATATAATACAGTTAATTATATCTATATTTATACTATATTATAAAGCATTTGACTAAAACTCTTAAAAACTCTTAAACTCTTAAAACTCTTAAACTCTTAAAAACTCTTAAACCCGTTCAT
>NC_037529.1:63131854-63133121 GCF_001531365.2 Cynara cardunculus var. scolymus
AAAGTAAGTTATTTTTGTTTTAATAATATAATTTTTATAATGAAAATTATTAATTTGTTAGAACTCAATGATTATCCTAATTATATTTTAGATAGATATTTACCATATATTTGATTACATTTATCTGCAGTTAATTACACGAATTCAAAAATAGAGTTTTAATAAATTGTACTTACGCATAATTTATTTTAATTTTAAATTTTAAATAATGTGTATCAATAGATAATACTTCTTGCATAAAAACAGTTTTTGTCAAATATTTTATAATATAGTATTGATAAAGCGAAAATAGTATAACTTTAATATGTATGTAATTTACAAAAATGTTTTTATATTTAATTTTTGCCTGAATGAATCTTTTTTTTTTTACCAGCAATCAAAGGCGAAATAACATAAAAAGACTAGTGAGGCGCTAGCAAAGAGAGTACAAGGCTAAAAACAAGACATGGGAGAAATACACCACTCTATCCAACTATTCACCATAACATCTTTCGACGCCCTTTTTTTAAACCAGAAAAAATGAATACGACTGCAGCTGGCCTACGAGAAAGCTGGCCGAATTCTGATTGGGAGCGAGGAATATTTTGCGGTTACGCAGATTCCAAATAATTCAGAAGAATCCGTACACCACTTCGATAAACGCCTTTTTACACTTGGAAGTTGCGGCCACCTCCGAGCTAAGGTCGAGAAGATTACCGATCGAATTCACCTGAATGAATCTATTGAATAATAGTTATGATGATAATAAAACATAAAAATAATTAAACTATTAATAAAAAAATCAAATAATGACGAATAATAATTAATATTCGAAAATTATATAAATTAATTAAAATATAGAATTGTATAAATGTAAAAGGAAATTTGAATGATTTGAAACTTGAAAGCATATAGAGGACACAATGTAATAAATAGAATTTAAAGCAGGAAATTAAAATCTATATATATTAAAGAAGAAACCAAAGGTAATGAGGTGACACCTTCTAATGCTTAGAATCCTTCCTATTTTTTTTCTCATTTTTTTGATTTTTTTAAATGTTGAATATGTTAAAGACTTTTTTGCCCCTTGATGAAAATGTATAGCTCATAAATAACCCGGGTTTTTTTTGTAATTTTGTATACCCAAGTTTAACCTCCAACTATTCATTTGCTCTTCCATTTACTTTCTTTTATTTCTTAATGAAATTTGTTTTTTAAAGTTTCAATAATAAACAAAATAAAATCATATAAAATCCTTTGGTGAGGGATGAAGAAGATGAGAGTTGAA
>NC_037529.1:63134111-63135002 GCF_001531365.2 Cynara cardunculus var. scolymus
ACTTCTCCCATAATTTTATGTATGTTTGTATCGTTATTTAAATTGCATTATATGTCATGAAGATTTGAAAAAGTTTCAAGTTCTTTGGTTTTTCTTCTATTTCACTATTGATAATTTTCATAGTTTTTTTTTTTGTTTTTTCACCTTTCCCACAATTTTATGTATGTTTGTTTCGTTATTTAGATTGCATTATAGTTTTTATGCATTATGTCATGAAGATTTGAAGAAGTATTCAGTTCAATATTTGATTTTTTGGTTGCATTATAATTTTATTTATGTTTATATCATGATTTTTGTTTGCATTATAACTCTTATGTATTATATATATATATATATATATATATTAAAGAATAAACCATGAGTGTTTGAAGTGGCCTCTCCTAAAGCCTAGAACCTCATTTTTCTTTTTTTCTCCTTCATTCTCTCAATATCCACTATTATATTTTTTTTTGTCAATTTATGTTTTTTTTATTAAATGTTTGCATTCAACTCCAAACCATTCATCTCCTTCTATATTAATTCAWATGACATAACTCCAAACCCTTCATCTTTTCTCATCAATCATTTATTTATATACATATAAACAACAACTACTTATTCATCTTCATCTCTCACACCCTCTCAAATTCTATTTATATCTTATACATCTCTAAATAYATTTTCTTTCTCTTTGGTTTTTCTTCTATTTTACTATTGATAATCTTCATAGTTTTTTTTTCACTTCTCCCATAAGTTTATGTATGTTTGTATCGTTATGTTATTCAGGTTGCATTATAGTTTTTATGCATTATGTCATGAAGATTTGAAAAGAAGTATTCAAGTTCAATATTTGATTTTTTGGTTGCAATATAAGGTAAAATATTTATACTGATTTGTTTCATTATTTTGATT
>NC_037529.1:63135837-63138050 GCF_001531365.2 Cynara cardunculus var. scolymus
TTGTGTTTTTAAAGTCAAGGTATGTGTTGAAGATGAAAAATAGTACATATACATCATCCTTTGAAGGAGACATATCTTTATGTGGGGTATTTTTTATTCTTAAATTTGTGTCAGATTCCTTAATATTTTCGTCGTTATTATTACTCATTTTATTTAGTTTTACAATTTTATTACTAAACAATCTCTCTCTCAATATATATATGTGTGTGTATATTAAAATTTCACTAACTATATTTTATTTAACTTTTTCGAATTATTTGAATATGATTTGTTGATGATTCTATTAACAATTAATATATATTTATATAGACAATCATCAGATCATTAATCAAAGCACTCATACTACCGTACAACGCACGGTTCCCATAATAGTTTTCTTAAAAAATAAATTTAAAGCAAGAACAGGTGTCAAATTATGGGTGAGTTAATAGTATTTGCAAGGGGATGCCACAAAAAGGGCAGTTTTGGTAAAAGTGAAAAAGTGGAGTAAATTACATTTTTGGTCTATCTGGTTTGTTGGTTTTTTTTTTTACTACGGTCTCTCAAACGTGTTTACTATATTGTTTGTCTCTATGGCATGTAAGATTGCATGCTTTGAATCTCTCGTTCTAACGAAATTTGTTAATCCAGTTAACTCAAGAGTTTATTTTCGTCTTTTACCTCCTTTTTTTATTCTATCTTATTTTATTATATTATATCATTATATTGTATATATTGTTATATATGTATGTATGTATGTATGTATGTATGTATGTATGTATGTATGTATGTATGTATGTATGTATGTATGTATGTATAAAACACACGAAGCCGTCATTCTTTTCCTTTAACACCACCGTCGACTAACCTCCGACACCACCTCTCTTTACTTTCTCTCTCTCCATCTCTGTTCTCTTGGACACATACAACCCACAGTCATCTTCCCCACCCCCGTCGTGAAACCCATCCTTTGCCTCCTTTTATCAACCATTGTTTTAGGCTTACAACATAAGCAATATGAAACACCACCCCACCTCCATCTCCGGCTAACCCATCACCACCACCAAGTCCACCTCCATCTTTGTTCTCATACCCACATAAAACCACAGTTATCTCCTCCATCCCCTCCCAAGCTACCATATCGCTCATCTATCCTTGAACCCACCTCCATATCCTATCCCTAACGTGATACAACTTCAAAGCACCCCTGCCATGAAATCCATCTAGCACTCTCTGAGACTCCCATGATATATCCTATAAAATAAAAACCCATCCCTTCTGTCGGCCATGTAATTAAAACCCACATCTTTCGAGGGATAGATCCTGCAATCTTTTGTTTTCATACTTTGTTGTCCCACTTTGTCCTGCAAAATAAAACCCATCACTTCTCCCACTTTGTTCTCTAGTTTTGTTTTCATACACATCAAAAGAAGATACAGAGAGAAAGGAGAAAAGTTGCAGGTGGGGATGGGTCTCGATGGGAGGGGTGGCTAGATCATAGGTATCGGGCATCGATGGAAGAAGAGGGTGAAGGGAGGAAAGGAGAGGCCGAAGGAGAAGGTGGGGGAGGGAAGAGGAGGTCGGCGGAAGGTGGGTGGGGGAGAAATCCCTAGGTTTAGCTCTCTATGTATCTATATATGTATTATATACAGGGAAGGGTTCAAACGAGAACACCTTCATTTTACGAGAACGCGAGAAAACCTTTTTACTATAGACAATCACATGTGATACTATTATTCCATCACATATGATACACATGTGATACTAAATCAGAGACACGAACGATTTTCGATACGATCTTGGTTGCGGGACAAGTCGCCCTTACACAACTAAGCCCCCTCACAAGTATTATCACATGTGATAAGGGTGTTGTTGATATGATATTATAATTCATCAAGACTATCACATGTGATGCTAAATCATAGACGCTGACAACCTTGGCGTGGCCTAAGTCATAAAAAACGTCGTCCGCACATTACAGGGTCCCCTAACGCGTATTATCACATGTGATAAGAGTGTTCTCACGTTCTTGTAAAATAGAGGTGTTCTCGTTTGAACCTCTACCTTATATATACATACATATATACTAGAAGCGTACTCGCGCAATGCAGCGAGTTATATCATGATTTTAATATTTTATTCTATTCTTTATCTCAGTCGGTGTTATAATATGGCTTTAGGTGATTTTGAGAAAGCAATAATGTTTTTATTTTTGAATAAAATATATGTTTGAA